>NC_058085.1:328692021-328939062 GCF_014858855.1 Bufo gargarizans | reverse complement strand
TTGAAAATCTATCCCCTAAAAGGGTATATAATATTGAAGGTGCACATAGGGTCATTCAGAATAACTTCACACACACGCTTCTGTGCATTTCCAAGTCTAATTCAGTCACTAAATCCATACCGGTGACCCAGCGCCTAAATACTAGGCCTCAAATTTAAATCCCTCTAAATCTCTCGTTACCCACGCTGTACTGTTGTTGCTGGGCAAGATATTTAGTGTCCGTCAAAGCACATTTTTGTTCTGGGTTGAAGTACAATTCCCAATTTAGCAATTTCATAATTTAGTGGTTTCTGCTATATCAGAGCTATTTGAAATCTATCCCTAAAAGGGTATATAATATTGAAGGTGCACATAGGGTCATTCAGAATAACTTCACACACACGCTTCTGTGCATTTCCAAGTCTAATTCTGTCACTAAATCCATACCGGTGACCCAGCGCCTAAATACTAGGCCTCAAATTTAAATCCCTCTAAATCTCTCGTTACCCACCGCTGTACTGTTGTTGCTGGGCAAGATATTTAGTGTCCGTCAAAGCACATTTTTTGTTCTGGGTTGAAGTACAATTCCCAATTTAGCAATTTCATAATTTAGTGGTTTCTGCTATATCAGAGCTATTTGAAATCTATCCCTAAAAGGGTATATAATATTGAAGGTGCACATAGGGTCATTCAGAATAACTTCACACACACGCTTCTGTGCATTTCCAAGTCTAATTCTGTCACTAAATCCATACCGGTGACCCAGCGCCTAAATACTAGGCCTCAAATTTAAATCCCTCTAAATCTCTCGTTACCCACCGCTGTACTGTTGTTGCTGGGCAAGATATTTAGTGTCCGTCAAAGCACATTTTTTGTTCTGGGTTGAAGTACAATTCCCAATTTAGCAATTTCATAATTTAGTGGTTTCTGCTATATCAGAGCTATTTGAAATCTATCCCTAAAAGGGTATATAATATTGAAGGTGCACATAGGGTCATTCAGAATAACTTCACACACACGCTTCTGTGCATTTCCAAGTCTAATTCTGTCACTAAATCCATACCGGTGACCCAGCGCCTAAATACTAGGCCTCAAATTTAAATCCCTCTAAATCTCTCGTTACCCACCGCTGTACTGTTGTTGCTGGGCAAGATATTTAGTGTCCGTCAAAGCACATTTTTTGTTCTGGGTTGAAGTACAATTCCCAATTTAGCAATTTCATAATTTAGTGGTTTCTGCTATATCAGAGCTATTTGAAATCTATCCCTAAAAGGGTATATAATATTGAAGGTGCACATAGGGTCATTCAGAATAACTTCACACACACGCTTCTGTGCATTTCCAAGTCTAATTCTGTCACTAAATCCATACCGGTGACCCAGCGCCTAAATACTAGGCCTCAAATTTAAATCCCTCTAAATCTCTCGTTACCCCGCTGTACTGTTGTTGCTGGGCAAGATATTTAGTGTCCGTCAAAGCACATTTTTTGTTCTGGGTTGAAGTACAATTCCCAATTTAGCAATTTCATAATTTAGTGGTTCCTGCTATATCAGAGCTATTTGAAATCTATCCCAAAAGGGTATATAATATTGAAGGTGCACATTGGGTCATTCAGAATAACTTCACACACACCCGCTACTGTGTATTTCCAAGTCTAATTCTGTCACTAAACCCATACCGGTGACCCAGCGCCTAAATACTAGGCCTCAAATTTAAATCCCTCTAAATCTCTCGTTACCGCTGTCCTGTTGTAGCTGGGAAAGTTATTTAGTGCCCGTCAAAGCACATTTTTGTTCTGGGTTGAAGTACAATTCCCAATTTAGCAATTTCATAATTTAGTGGTTCCTGCTATATCAGAGCTATTTGAAATCTATCCCAAAAAGGGTATATAATATTCAAGGTGCACATTGGGTCATTCAGAATAACTTCACACACACGCTTCTGTGCATTTCCAAGTCTAATTCTGTCACTAAATCCATACCGGTCACCCAGCGCCTAAATACTAGGCCTCAAATTTATATCCCGCTGAATTTGAATACAATACATTGGGCCAAATAATATATTTGTTGTTGTGGTGAACCATAACAATGAGAAAAACATCTAGTAAGGGACGCGGACGTGGACATGGTCGTGGTGGTGTTAGTGGACCCTCTGGTGCTGGGAGAGGACGTGGCCGTTCTGCCACATCCACACGTCCTAGTGTACCAACTACCTCAGGTCCCAGTAGCCGCCAGAATTTACAGCGATATATGGTGGGGCCCAATGCCGTTCTAAGGATGGTAAGGCCTGAGCAGGTACAGGCATTAGTCAATTGGGTGGCCGACAGTGGATCCAGCACGTTCACATTATCTCCCACCCAGTCTTCTGCAGAAAGCGCACAGATGGCGCCTGAAAACCAACCCCATCAGTCTGTCACATCACCCCCATGCATACCAGGGAAACTGTCTCAGCCTCAAGTTATGCAGCAGTCTCTTATGCTGTTTGAAGACTCCGCTGGCAGGGTTTCCCAAGGGCATCCACCTAGCCCTTCCCCAGCGGTGAAAGACATAGAATGCACTGACGCACAACCACTTATGTTTCCTGATGATGAGGACATGGGAATACCACCTCAGCATGTCTCTGATGATGACGAAACACAGGTGCCAACTGCTGCGTCTTTCTGCAGTGTGCAGACTGAACAGGAGGTCAGGGATCAAGACTGGGTGGAAGACGATGCAGGGGACGATGAGGTCCTAGACCCCACATGGAATGAAGGTCGTGCCACTGACTTTCACAGTTCGGAGGAAGAGGCAGTGGTGAGACCGAGCCAACAGCGTAGCAAAAGAGGGAGCAGTGGGCAAAAGCAGAACACCCGCCGCCAAGAGACTCCGCCTGCTACTGACCGCCGCCATCTGGGACCGAGCACCCCAAAGGCAGCTTCAAGGAGTTCCCTGGCATGGCACTTCTTCAAACAATGTGCTGACGACAAGACCCGAGTGGTTTGCACGCTGTGCCATCAGAGCCTGAAGCGAGGCATTAACGTTCTGAACCTGAGCACAACCTGCATGACCAGGCACCTGCATGCAAAGCATGAACTGCAGTGGAGTAAACACCTTAAAACCAAGGAAGTCACTCAGGCTCCCCCTGCTACCTCTTCTGCTGCTGCCGCCTCGGCCTATTCTCAGGGGTGTATCTATCACAAGGCAAACAAGGCATTTGCCTAGGGCGGCACTTGAAAAGGGGGCGGCAAAATGCCTTGTTTGCTAAGTGATAGTTACACAATATGCTAAATATATTTTTTGCCCCTTGTAGGATCCTTCATTATGCGAGCGGCAACGCCGGCGCCGCATAGTGAAGGAGTTGAAAAACTTACTTCCTCCCCCTCCTGACTTCCTCCCGACCTCCCCTGCCTTTTGCGTCCTCACGTTGCCGTCGTGACGTCACACGGAGGTGGAGTCACGGGCCGGCAACGCTAGGGTGAGCCTTATCTCCTCCAAGGGCAGAGCGGATCCTGCACACGGTCACCGTGAACACTGAGGCCAGGCCCCGGCCACCAATGCACTTATCCCTGAGCCTGCTGTCATCAAAAACTGTAAGTACTTAAATTACAGTAATTCACAAAAAATAAATTACTTAGTTGTTTTATGGGGTAAGGGGGTTGGGACCCGTTGGGTGGTTAGAGGGGGGAGAATTAGGGAGGGATTAACACTGTACTAACTCTAGCTGCACATTGTTTTTTAACAAGGAAGGGGTGGGTCAAATTTATATTAGGGGGGTGCCCGAGTTTAGTCTCGCCTAGGGCAGCACAAAACCAAGATACACCACTGCCTATTCTGCTGCTGCCGCCTCGGCCTCTTCCTCCGCCTCTGGAGGAACGTTGGCACCTGCCGCCCAGCAAACAGGGGATGTACCACCAACACCACCACCACCACCTCCGTCACCAAGCGTCTCAACCATGTCACACGCCAGCGTTCAGCTCTCCATCTCACAAACATTTGAGAGAAAGCGTAAATTCCCACCTAGCCACCCTCGATCCCTGGCCCTGAATGCCAGCATTTCTAAACTACTGGCCTATGAAATGCTGTCATTCAGGCTGGTGGACACAGACAGCTTCAAACAGCTCATGTCGCTTGCTGTCCCACAGTATGTTGTTCCCAGCCGGCACTACTTCTCCAAGAGAGCCGTGCCTTCCCTGCACAACCAAGTATCCGATAAAATCAAGTGTGCACTGCGCAACGCCATCTGTGGCAAGGTCCACCTAACCACAGATACGTGGACCAGTAAGCACGGCCAGGGACGCTATATCTCCCTAACTGCACACTGGGTAAATGTAGTGGCAGCTGGGCCCCAGGCGGAGAGCTGTTTGGCGCACGTCCTTCCGCCGCCAAGGATCGCAGGGCAACATTCTTTGCCTCCTGTTGCCACCTCCTCCTTCTCGGCTTCCTCCTCCTCTTCTTCCACCTGCTCATCCAGTCAGCCACACACCTTCACCACCAACTTCAGCACAGCCCGGGGTAAACGTCAGCAGGCCATTCTGAAACTCATATGTTTGGGGGACAGGCCCCACACCGCACAGGAGTTGTGGCGGGGTATAGAACAACAGACCGACGAGTGGTTGCTGCCGGTGAGCCTCAAGCCCGGCCTGGTGGTGTGTGATAATGGGCGAAATCTCGTTGCAGCTCTGGGACTAGCCAATTTGACGCACATCCCTTGCTTGGCGCATGTGCTGAATTTGGTGGTGCAGAAGTTCATTCACAACTACCCCGACATGTCAGAGCTGCTGCATAAAGTGCGGGCCGTCTGTTCGCGCTTCCGGCGTTCACATCCTGCTGCTGCTCGCCTGTCTGCGCTACAGCGTAACTTCGGCCTTCCCGCTCACCGCCTCATATGCGACGTGCCCACCAGGTGGAACTCCACCTTGCACATGCTGGACAGACTGTGCGAGCAGCAGCAGGCCATAGTGGAGTTTCAGCTGCAGCACGCACGGGTCAGTCGCACTACAGAACAGCACCACTTCACCACCAATGACTGGGCCTCCATGCGAGACCTGTGTGCCCTGTTGCGCTGTTTCGAGTACTCCACCAACATGGCCAGTGGCGATGACACCGTTATCAGCGTTACAATACCACTTCTATGTCTCCTTGAGAAAACACTTAGGGCGATGATGGAAGAGGAGGTGGCCCAGGAGGAGGAGGAGGAGGAGGAGGAAGAGGGGTCATTTTTAGCACTTTCAGGCCAGTCTCTTCGAAGTGACTCAGAGGGAGGTTTTTGGCAACAGCAGAGGCCAGGTACAAATGTGGCCAGCCAGGGCCCACTACTGGAGGACGAGGAGGACGAGGATGAGGAGGAGGTGGAGGAGGATGAGGATGAAGCATGGTCACAGCGGGGTGGCACCCAACGCAGCTCGGGTCCATCACTGGTGCGTGGCTGGGGGGAAAGGCAGGACGATGACGATACGCCTCCCACAGAGGACAGCTTGTCCTTATCCCTGGGCAGCCTGGCACACATGAGCGACTACATGCTGCAGTGCCTGCGCAACGACAGCAGAGTTGCCCACATTTTAACCTGTGCGGACTACTGGGTTGCCACCCTGCTGGATCCACGCTACAAAGACAATGTGCCCACCTTACTTCCTGCACTGGAGCGTGATAGGAAGATGCGCGAGTACAAGCGCACGTTGGTAGACGCGCTACTGAGAGCATTCCCAAATGTCACAGGGGAACAAGTGGAAGCCCAAGGCCAAGGCAGAGGAGGAGCAAGAGGTCGCCAAGGCAGCTGTGTCACGGCCAGCTCCTCTGAGGGCAGGGTTAGCATGGCAGAGATGTGGAAAACTTTTGTCAACACGCCACAGCTAACTGCACCACCACCTGATACGCAACGTGTTAGCAGGAGGCAACATTTCACTAACATGGTGGAACAGTACGTGTGCACACCCCTCCACGTACTGACTGATGGTTCGGCCCCATTCAACTTCTGGGTCTCTAAATTGTCCACGTGGCCAGAGCTAGCCTTTTATGCCTTGGAGGTGCTGGCCTGCCCGGCAGCCAGCGTTTTGTCTGAACGTGTATTCAGCACGGCAGGGGGCGTCATTACAGACAAACGCAGCCGCCTGTCTACAGCCAATGTGGACAAGCTGACGTTCATAAAAATGAACCAGGCATGGATCCCACAGGACCTGTCCGTCCCTTGTCCAGATTAGACATTAACTACCTCCCCATAACCATATATTATTGGACTCCAGGGCACTTCCTCATTCAATCCTATTTTTATTTTCATTTTACCATTATATTGCGATGCTACCCAAAGTTGAATGAACCTCTCCTCTGCCTGTGTGCTAGGCCTAAATATATGCCAATGGACTGTTGCAGTGGTGGCTGACATGAAGCCTGATTCTCTGCTATGACATGCAGACTGATTCTCTGCTGACATGAAGCCAGATCCTCTGTTACGGGACCTCTCTCCTCTGCCTGTGTGTGTGCTGGGCCTAAATATATGCCAATGGACTGTTGCAGTGGTGGCTGACGTGAAGCCTCATTCTCTGCTATGACATGCAGACTGATTCTCTGCTGACATGAAGCCAGATTCTCTGTTACGGGACCTCTCTCCTCTGCCTGTGTGTGTGCTGGGCCTAAATATATGCCAATGGACTGTTGCAGTGGTGGCTGACGTGAAGCCTCATTCTCTGCTATGACATGCAGACTAATTCTCTGCTGACATGAAGACAGATTCTCTGTTACGGGACCTCCCTCCTCTGCCTGGGTGCTGGGCCTAAATATATGCCAATGGACTGTTGCAGTGGTGGCTGACGTGAAGCCTCATTCTCTGCTATGACATGCAGACTGATTCTCTGCTGACATGAAGCCAGATTCTCTGTTACGGGACCTCTCTCCTCTGCCTGTGTGTGTGCTGGGCCTAAATATATGCCAATGGACTGTTGCAGTGGTGGCTGACGTGAAGCCTCATTCTCTGCTATGACATGCAGACTAATTCTCTGCTGACATGAAGACAGATTCTCTGTTACGGGACCTCCCTCCTCTGCCTGGGTGCTGGGCCTAAATATATGCCAATGGACTGTTGCAGTGGTGGCTGACGTGAAGCCTCATTCTCTGCTATGACATGCAGACTGATTCTCTGCTGACATGAAGCCAGATTGTCTGTTACGGGACCTCTCTCCTCTGCCTGGGTGCTGGGTAGTGTTGAGCGCGAATATTCGAAAAGCAAATTTTTTTCGCGAATATCGCAACTTCGCGATTTCGCGAATATTTCGAATATAGTGCTATATATTCGTAAAAACGAATATTCGTTTTTTGTTTTTTCCCCCCCCCCCCCCACAAAATTACAGTACACATATAATTGATTGTTTCCCAAAGGTCCAACAGCTCAGATCTTACTCACATTGCCTAGAAAGTGATTGAGGCGCGAATCTTCGTAAGGCGATTTTATTAGCGCACATGCGAATATCGGCACGTCCCAGAACAGAGGCAAAGGGCTTTGCATTCATACATTAGTGAATTGAGTTGCGAATCTTCGTAAGGCGATTTTATTAGCGCACATGCGAATATCTACACTTGTCCCAGAACAGAGGCAAAGGGCTTTGCATTCATACATTAGTGATTGAATTGAGCTGCGAATCTTCGTAAGGCGATTTTATTAACGCAAATGCAAATATCTACACTTGTCCCCAGAACAGAGAGGCAAAGGCCTGTGCATTCATATAGTATAGCACCATATTCGCGAATACGTAGAACTTCGTAAAATTCGATTAACGAAAATTCGTATTTTTTATTTTACTTTCCACCTTACAGATTACATTGATCTGTACTCTGTCAACTACTGTCATCACCCCCCACTGTATCTCGATTGATTCCCAAAAGTCTCACATTCCCTAGAAAGTGATTGAGGTGCGAATCTTCGTAAGGCGATTTTATTAGCGCACATGCGAATATCTACACTTGTCCCAGAACAGAGGCAAAGGGCATTGCATTCATACATTAGTGATTGAATTGAGTTGCGAATCTTCGTAAGGCGATTTCATTAGCGCACATGTGAATTTTGCATAAAATATATGTATAATGCGATGCGAAAATTCGAATTATCGCATATGCGAAATAATAACGAATTTGAATAATCGCGAATATTTTACGAATATTCTTTCGAATATTCACAAAATTTCGCGAATTCGAATATGGGACATGCCGCTCAACACTAGTGCTGGGCCTAAATTTATGACAATGGACTGTTGCAGTGGTGGGTGACGTGAAGCCTGATTCTCTGCTATGACATGCAGACTGATTCTCTGCTGACATGAAGCCAGATTGTCTGTTACGGGACCTCTCTCCTCTGCCTGTGTGTGTGCTGGGCCTAAATATATGCCAATGGACTGTTGCAGTGGTGGCTGACGTGAAGCCTCATTCTCTGCTATGACATGCAGACTAATTCTCTGCTGACATGAAGCCAGATTGTCTGTTACGGGACCTCTCTCCTCTGCCTGGGTGCCGGGGCCTAAATATCTGAGAATGGACTGTTCCAGTGGTGGGTGACGGGAAGCCAGATTCTCTGCTATGGAACCTCTCTCCAATTGATTTTGGTTAATTTTTATTTATTTAATTTTTATTTTAATTCATTTCCCTATCCACATTTGTTTGCAGGGGATTTACCTACATGTTGCTGCCTTTTGCAGCCCTCTAGCTCTTTCCTGGGCTGTTTTACAGCCTTTTTAGTGCCGAAAAGTTCGGGTCCCCATTGACTTCAATGGGGTTCGGGTTCGGGACGAAGTTCGGATCGGGTTCGGATCCCGAACCCGAACATTTCCGGGATGTTCGGCCGAACTTCTCGAACCCGAACATCCAGGTGTTCGCTCAACTCTAGACCCGGGTCTTCAAAATTCCCGCCTCCCGGAAAACAACGTGACAGGGCATCTGCCTTCACATTCTTAACTCCAGGGCGGAACGTGACAACAAAATTAAACCTAGAAAAGAACAAAGACCATCTGGCCTGTCTCGGGTTCAGACGCTTGGCTGACTCCAAGTAGGCCAGATTTTTATGGTCAGTAAATACGGTAATAGGGTGTCTGGCTCCCTCTAGCCAATGGCGCCATTCCTCAAAAGCCAACTTGATGGCCAACAATTCCCTATCTCCCACATCGTAATTTCTCTCTGCGGAGGAGAGTTTTCTTGAGAAAAAGGCACACGGTCGCCAATTGGCAGGAGAGGAACCCTGAGACAAGACCGCCCCCACACCCACCTCAGAAGCATCAACCTCAACTATGAAGGGTAAAGAAACATCAGGTTGCACCAAGATGGGAGCGGAAGCAAAACTCTCCTTGATATCAGAAAAAGCCTTACGCGCCTCTACTGACCAAGAAGAAAAATCTACCCCCTTTCTGGTCATATCAGTGAGTGGTTTAACAATAGAAGAATAATTCAAAATGAACTTCCTGTAATAATTGGCAAAGCCCAAAAAACGCATCAGCGCCTTCTGATTCTCAGGAAGCTCCCACTCAAGCACAGCGCGGACCTTCTCGGGGTCCAGGCGAAAACAAAAAGCGGAGAGAAGAAACCCCAGAAATTGAATTTCTGGAACCGCAAACACACATTTTTCCAGTTTCGCATATAATTTATTCTCCCGCAGGATGAGCAAGACCTGACGTAAATGTTCCTTATGAGTTTTGAAATCGGGAGAAAAAATCAAAATGTCATCCAAATACACCAATACAAATTTTCACATCAAATGATAAAAAATGCTGTTCACGAAATGCTGAAAAACAGCTGGGGCATTCATCAAACCAAAAGGCATAACCACATTTTCAAAATGGCCCTCAGGGGTATTGAAGGCTGTCTTCCATTCGTCCCCTTCTCTGACCCTGACCAGGTTGTATGCCCCTCTTAAATCTAATTTGGAAAAGACTTTAGCCCCAACAACCTGGTTAAATAGGTCCGGGATCAGAGGAAGCGGATAAGGGTCACGAATTGTGATATTGTTCAGCTCCCTGAAATCCAGACAAGGTCTTAAAGAACCATCTTTTTTCTTAACAAAGAAAAAACCAGCGGCAACAGGTGACTTTGAGGGTCGTATGTGTCCCTTTCTCAGACTCTCAGAGATATAAGCACGCATAGCGATCCTCTCAGGTTGGGAAAGATTGTATAAACGAGATTTAGGCAGCTTGGCGTCTGGGATAAGATTAATAGGGCAATCGTACTCCCTGTGCGGGGGCAAATCCTGAACTCCACTCTCAGAGAAGACATCCGAAAATTCTGAGAGAAAAGATGGTACAGTCTTAGTAGCAACCTCAGAAACAGATGTCATGAGGCAATTCTCTCTGCAAAAGTCACTCCAACCATTTATTTGCCTCGCTTGCCAATCAATGGTGGGGTTATGCTTAGTGAGCCAGGGCAGCCCCAACACCAGAGGGGTAGGTAAACCGCTAAGGACGAAACATGACACATCCTCAACATGAGCATCACTCACAATTAAACGGATATTGTGAACTATGCCCTTTAATGATTTTTGAGAAAGTGGAGCGGAATCGATAGCAAAAACAGGAATATCCTTTCCCAAAGTGCGCACCTGGAAACCATGAGTTATCGCAAATTGATTATCAATGAGATTAACCGCTGCTCCACTATCCACAAAAATCTCACAAAAAATGTTCTTGCTCTCTAGCGCCACCCTAGCCGGCAGGACAAACCGGGAACTACAAGCAAATGGAAAACCTTCAATTTCCGCCTCAACCCTGCCAATAGTAACAGACGGAACATTTTTAAAAGATTTTTTCCTGTTTGTTTCTTTATTACTCCCAGAAAACTGCCTGACTCTCCTAGAGGGACAAATATTTGCCAAATGATTTATACCTCCACAACAAAAACAAACCCTCCCATGCGGGCTGAATCTTCTATTGTCAGAAGCAATCAACCCCAGCTGCATGGGCTCCTGCTCAGAAGGGGCTGACGGCGACTGAGACCCCTGCGCACAGAACGGGACCGCTGCACTGTCCTGGGACTGAGTATGACAGGAAGGGGACATCTCTCCTCTCTCTCTAAGACGCCTGTCAATACGAACGGCCTGAGACATAGCAGAGTCCAAAGAAATAGGCCTCTCATGAAAGGCAAATGCATCTTTCAATCCCTCTGAAAGACCATGGCAAAATTGACTTCGGAGCGCAGCATCATTCCAACCAGTATCAACTGCCCATCTCCGAAATTCTGAGCAGTACATTTCTGCGGATTGTTTACCCTGGCATAATAGACGTAGTTTAGACTCAGCCAGAGCAATACGATCCGGATCATCATATATCTGACCCAGGGCTAAAAAGAATTCATCCACTGAACGGAGAGGCCTTGCCCCCTCCGGCAGCGAAAAGGCCCAGGACTGAGCGTTACCTCTGAGCAGCGATATAATGATCCCCACCCTCCGTTCCTCATCACCAGAGGAGTGGGGAAGAAGGCGAAAATTGAGTTTGCAAGCCTCTCTAAAACGCACAAAATTCTCACTACCCCCGGAGAACGTATCCGGGAGCGAGATCTTAGGCTCAGAACAAACTCCATGAACGCAAGCTGAACCGGTCACTTGAAGCTGAGAAAAAGTCTTACGGAGATCAGCTACCTCCAATGAAAGACCCTGGAAGCGTTCAGCCAAAAGTGAAACCGGATCCATGCTTGAGACGGTTATGGCGGCTTATAATGTCACGGACGGTGTACAGGAAACAAGGCAAAGCAACATGTATAAATGACTCGCTGGATCCAAAAGCTAAGGAACCAAGGGAGACCCCTGCAGAAGACCTGGCACTTTCCCTGGCTGCTCAGCCTATGCAAAGATCCTAATGGTGGAGATTTGCATATCCACGAACCTTGACTATAAAGCCCTGAGCACCCTACAATAGTGAGGGGACACGACCACCGGCTCCCTACACAAGATACGGAGGGAGTCAGGGTCACCTGGGATCCAGCAAACAGAAAATAACAGATAAAGGTACAACACTTAGCTTTGAAGCAAACAGGAGAACAAAGTCAGCATGCACACACACTCCAGGAAGTAGTATAAGCCGCCCAGAAAAGCCTTCTGGGGAGGAATTTAAAGGGAAGCAATTAGTCCAACACATGACAGCTGAGAGAGGCTAACGAGAGGAGGAGCTGAATACCACAACACAGAAACTCAAGGAGGAGGTTCTGAAAGGCCTCTGTCAGAGCTTCTCAGCTGTCTGGTTGTGACAGTCTGTTGGTTAATATTAAGTCCAGTATGGCTGTCCCTCTAGTCGGGTCCTAAACTAGTTGTCAAAGGTAATTGTCTTTGGTTATTGCCAAGAACCTGTTTCCTTTATGAGATATACAGGTTTTAGTTTCCCAATCTATATCTGGGTAGTTGAAGTCCCCCATAATAACGACCTCATTATGATCTGCTGCCTTGTCTATCTCGTTTAGTAGCAGATTTTCTGTGGACTCTGGTATATTAGGTGGTTTATAATAAACTTCTATTAGTATTTTATTATTGTTTTTGCCTCCATGTATTTCTACCCACAGTGACTCCACATGTTCATGTTCCTCACTTATATCTTCTCAGAATGTGAGCTTTAGACAGGACTTTACATAAAGGGAGACCCCTTCCCCACTTTGTTTTTTGTGATCCTTTCTAAACAGACTGTAACCCTGTATGTTAACCGCCCAGTCATAGCTATCATCCAGCCATGTCTCAGTTATTCCCACAATGTCATAGTCCTCCTCACACATCACTAATTCCAGTTCACCAATTTTATTAGTCAGGCTTCTGGCATTAGTATACATACAATTATGTTTATGTATTTTTTTGTTACCCTACACCTTTCCTTCTGTACTGTTCTAATCCCTCCTTCCCATCCTTCTCCAGTCCCATTACCTTGCCCCCGGTCTCTATCTGCACTATCTTCCCATCCTATAACGTAATGACCCTCCCCCCAGTCCCTAGTTTAAACATTCCTCCAACCTTCTAGTCATCTTCTCCCCCAACACAACTGCCCCTTCCCCATGGAAGTGCAGCCCATCCCTACGATAGAGCCTCGAAACAGGCATTAACAGGGTTTATTACAAGTAAATATTTCTACTTCTTATTTGCCCTTGTGTGGTGCAGTTATATGTTCTAAAGTATTTCTTGGCTTGTATTAGTAGTAAAAAAAAGGGCTTATTAGCCATTGTGTGGTGAAGTGCTAAAATTACAGCCCTTTTTGTTGTGTATTAGTGGCAAAAGTAAATTATATTTGCCGTTTAGCGGGGCATTTATATGTTCTAAAGCCATTTTTGTTGTGTATTAGTTGAAACAGAAAAAATATATTTGCCGGTCAGCGGTGTAGTTATAAATTCTAAAGCTTTTTGTGGCGTGTATTAGTGGAAAAAGAAAAAATATATTTGCCAGTCAGAGGTGCAGTTATATGTTCTAAATCCTATTGTGTCGTGTTTTAGTGGCAAAATAAAAAATATATTTGCCATTCAGCGGTGCTGTTATATGTTTTAAAGCCTTTTGTGGTGTGTATTAGTTGAAAAAGAAAAAAATATATTTGCCGTTCAGCGGTGCAGTTATATGTTCTAAAGCACTTTTTGCCCTGTATTAGTGGCAAAAGAAAAATATATTCGACGTTCCATGTTGCACTTATATGTTGAAAAGCCTTTTGTGTAGTGTAATAGTGGGAAAAAAAATTAGGACCTAATTGCAGTTCAGCGGTGCAATTATATATTCTAAAGCCCTTTTTTCCTTGTATTAGTGGCAAAATAAAAATATATTCGCCGTTCAACGTTGCAGTTATATGTTGATAAAGGCTTTTGTGTAGTGGAAAAGTGGAAAAAAATAGGGCCTAATTGCTGTTCAGTGGTGAAGTTATATTTTCTAAAGCCCTTTTTGCCCTGTATTAGCGGCAAAAGAAAAATATATTTGCCGTTGAGCGTTGCACTTATATGTTGAAAAGCCTTTTGTGTAGTGTAATAGTGGTCACTCTGGAGGAATAATCTTAAAACATAACATTTAATATCTTTGCTGATAAAAAATCCTTGATACTATGTGCGAAAAAGAAAAATAAATATAATGAGATGAACACGGTGTAGGACCATAAGCGGCTAAGGCCCATGGTCATCTCAGTACATTGATAATAAATTTAAAGTGTGCGGCGGCACTGTGAGGGTAACCAGTGTGTCCTACCGGTACCCTGGTAAGGTTGTCGGCTGCTTCAGCACACGATATTCCTGTAGTCGTTCTTCCTGTATGGATGGTCGGATGAATCAATAGGGAGATAGCAACCGGCTGACAGTCTAACACATGTGTGTAGGGTCCCTAGGGAAATCCTATGGCTGTCTAACCAATACCCTAAAAACTAGATGTGTGGTAGCAACCTGACCACAGGGCACTTGTCCTTGAAAGGACGACCCTGTCTGGAACCTTTCCCTGATTCTAATAACTATATGTCCCTAATTATGCATGAACATTGTCCCTACACGCATGTTTCACTGCCAGGACATTGGGCAGTTCTTCAGGGGAGATGATATAATAGTAAAGCAGGTCAATCCCAGATAAAGTGGTTAAACCTGATGACCAGAAATGACACAGTCAGTCAAAGTGGTCAGTAGGTGCACGAGGATGATCGGCTCCTATGTGGGCTACCCCATAGATAGGGGGTTAGGAATAATGCAGTAAACCGATGTGTGTAGCTGCATATGGGACGCCAACTAACCTGGCGTTCGCTCCTTATTTAAATAGCCCAGTTCCCGCTGCTGATGACTTCAGTAACAGACGTCAGGTGGCGCAGCGCTCGCCCGCACGTAGGCGTCGCGCATGCGTACAACACAGAGTGGAAACGAGGCTTGGAGCGCAGGACAAGTGCCTGATGCGAAATGCACTTCTGCGCATGCGCGAACTCGCATCAGATATCGCGAGATCGCGGAAGCTAATGCCAACAACGAGAGAAGTTGGAGGCGACTCAGGTATTTAATGCTTCACAGTCTGCAAATGATGTACCAACGATCGGACAGTCATAGGTACAGCCAAGCATATTAAACCACAATCGGCTCTAATTTATAGATATTTGGGGCTATTCTTCCCATGTGGGATCAGAACAGCTGACGGATAGTGAAAAAAGCACAGTAACTGGTTATAGAAGATGGTCACAGGAGATAAGAAAATATCTCATATAGGCTCTTGGACAATATAAGTAAAAGACCTATAACCTGATGTCACAAAATTAAGGTACAATTGATTGTTATCGAATAGGTGTTCAAACTACACACATAAGTTAGAAAGTGGTGTGTCAGGTATTTTTAAGATAACAGAAAGTGGCAAGAGTAAGTGGATAATGGCTAGTACATTATAGCTGCTGTCAAAGAGGCGGTGGTAACAGTGGCATAGACCCACAATAATGTCAGTCTACAAAAAACAGCTGTAATTCAACTGTTCATTGAGACCGTTAGGTGTGACAGTTTTCAAGAGAAATATCCACCGTGTCTCACGCTGCAAAAGGATTTTATCCCAATCGCCGCCTCTCTTGGGGGGGCTGACAGTCTCAATGCCCATAACTTTAATGACCCTGGGATCGCCTTGGTGTAGGTCACAGACATGTCGTGCCACTGGAGTATCGCGACGCTTATCAATATCTAGGAGATGCTCACCTATGCGTCTACGCAACTCGCGCTTTGTCTTTCCAATATATTCCATGTGGCAAACACAAGTGATTTTATATATCACCCCAACTGTTCTACATGAGATGAAGTCTTTAATCTCAAAGTTACGTTTAAGGTTTGTACTGTAAAAAGTTTTTCCTGGGCTGATATTACTACAGGCCACACACCCACTGCATCTGAAACAGCCCACAGGCCGACGTCCAAGCCACATATTGGGCTTTACCGGTGGTGCAAGATGGCTATGCACCAATAAATCTTTGAGACTTTGTCCCTTTCTAAAAGTCACCTGTGGGTGTTCATGCAGGACCTCCCGGACATCCGGGTCCATAAGTAAAATGGGCCAGTGTCGTTTTAAGATCTCTTTTGATTCCTTTGCGGAACCGTCAAAAGTTGTAATAAACCTCACTTTTCTGTCACTTTCTTGTTTAGTCTTAGGGGTAAGTAGAGTCTCTCTTGGGGTATTTTTGGCCCTCTGAAATGCTCCTCTCAGTACCTTATCAGGGTAACCCCTGGCCCTAAATCTTTGCCGGAGGTCTTCTGCCTGTCGTAGGAACTCTTGTTCCTCAGAACAGTTTCTGCGCAAACGCAGGTACTGTCCGTAAGGTATTCCTCTCTTTAGTGGCAGAGGATGGCTACTCTGCCAGTGTAGGACTGAGTTTGTAGCAGTTGTCTTGCGAAAAACGGTTGTAGAGAGCTCACCACCAGGGTTCTTGGAGATGCGGACATCAAGAAAATGTAGTGAACTCTCGCCAATCTCGTAAGTAAAACGGAGGCCTATACTGTTAAAGTTAAGAGAGTCCACAAACTTTTTGAAATCCTGGATGCCCGCATTCCAGACAATCAGAATGTCATCGATGTACCGGGCCCATAATGTAATGGGCCCGGTCATCGATTCACCTTCCCCAAAGACGACGGTCGCCTCCCACCAGCCCAGGAGCAGGTTGGCATAAGACGGCGCACAGGAACAACCCATGGCCGTGCCCCTGAGCTGGTGGTAAATGCGACCGTTGAAGGTGAAGACATTATGCGTCAGCAGAAATCTGAGTAACCGTAAAACAAAAGCATTATGCGCCTGATACTGTTGTCCTCGCATGCTGAGGAAGTAACTAACAGCCGAAAGGCCAGCCTCGTGTGGTATGGAGGAGTACAGCGCCTCCACATCTATACTGGTCAGCAAGGAATGGTCCTCAATATAGATCCCTTCCACCCGTTTCAGAAGGTCCATCGTATCGCGGGTGTACGAGGGGAGTGCAGTCACAAAAGGCATAAGGATCTGGTCTACATATATCCCTATGTTTTGGCAGATACTCCCAATACCAGCAACGATTGGTCTCCCCTTGAGTGGTCTAAGGCCTTTATGGACCTTGGGGAGACCATAAAACGTGGCCATAATGGGGTGCCTGGGATACATGAAGTCCAGCTCCTCTTGTGAGATAAGACTCTCAGCTCTTCCGGCCAGGAGGATCTCCCGTAGTTCCACCACGTATAGTGCTGTAGGATTGGACGTCAATAACTGATAACTATTGCTGTCTTTCAGGATATGTTCACACATAGATTGATAGTCTGGTCGATTCATGATAACCGTATTTCCACCCTTATCGGATGGTTTGATGACTATATCCTTGTCCTCTTTCAAAGACTTAATAGCGCGATGTTCCTCAGATGAACAATTTTTGTAATGTGGGGGATGCTCCTTAGCCATCAAATCAGCGCTGACAAGTTGTAGAAAGACGTCTACACATGAAACGTCGCCAGTAGGCGGCATTTTATTGCTTTTGTTACGCAAAGGGGTGAATGGACCGACACCCCGCAAAGTATGTTCGTCTTCTGCTAAACTATGTAGCAACTCCACATCCCTCAGAATGTCTGTTGGTATGCCTAAGGTCTGACACCTCTTCTTTTCGGCGATCTTGAAATGTTTATGCCACCTGAGCTTTCGTATAAACAAATGGAGGTCTTTGACCCAAGTAAACATATCATAATGGCGGGTGGGGACAAATGACAACCCCTTTGATAATATTGCCATTTCGCTATGGGTAAGGGTGTGGCTAGAAAGGTTGATTATTTCTGGCCCGATGGGTCCCGTGTGATGGGGCGATTCCTTAGCGGGTAACTCACACCCTGATCTAAAAAAACGGTTTTATTTGTACCAGTAGTGCCTCTGCCTCTCCCCCTACCTCTCCCTCTTTTATTGAAATTTTTTGGTTTATTTCGGTTAGGATTGCCTCCAGACTCTCGCTCACTGTCCGAGAGTTCGGTGTCAGTGGTGGAAATCTCTGAAGTTATTTCTTTAGGGGTCACTTCCTTCAGGACAGAGTAGGCCTTATTCTCTTTAAATTCGGCTAAATCCTTATTAGAAAAGAAGAGGTGTCAGACCTTAGGCATACCAACAGACATTCTGAGGGATGTGGAGTTGCTACATAGTTTAGCAGAAGACGAACATACTTTGCGGGGTGTCGGTCCATTCACCCCTTTGCGTAACAAAAGCAATAAAATGCCGCCTACTGGCGACGTTTCATGTGTAGACGTCTTTCTACAACTTGTCAGCGCTGATTTGATGGCTAAGGAGCATCCCCCACATTACAAAAATTGTTCATCTGAGGAACATCGCGCTATTAAGTCTTTGAAAGAGGACAAGGATATAGTCATCAAACCATCCGATAAGGGTGGAAATACGGTTATCATGAATCGACCAGACTATAAATCTATGTGTGAACATATCCTGAAAGACAGCAATAGTTATCAGTTATTGACGTCCAATCCTACAGCACTATACGTGGTGGAACTACGGGAGATCCTCCTGGCCGGAAGAGCTGAGAGTCTTATCTCACAAGAGGAGCTGGACTTCATGTATCCCAGGCACCCCATTATGGCCACGTTTTATGGTCTCCCCAAGGTCCATAAAGGCCTTAGACCACTCAAGGGGAGACCAATCGTTGCTGGTATTGGGAGTATCTGCCAAAACATAGGGATATATGTAGACCAGATCCTTATGCCTTTTGTGACTGCACTCCCCTCGTACACCCGCGATACGATGGACCTTCTGAAACGGGTGGAAGGGATCTATATTGAGGACCATTCCTTGCTGACCAGTATAGATGTGGAGGCGCTGTACTCCTCCATACCACACGAGGCTGGCCTTTCGGCTGTTAGTTACTTCCTCAGCATGCGAGGACAACAGTATCAGGCGCATAATGCTTTTGTTTTACGGTTACTCAGATTTCTGCTGACGCATAATGTCTTCACCTTCAACGGTCGCATTTACCACCAGCTCAGGGGCACGGCCATGGGTTGTTCCTGTGCGCCGTCTTATGCCAACCTGCTCCTGGGCTGGTGGGAGGCGACCGTCGTCTTTGGGGAAGGTGAATCGATGACCGGGCCCATTACATTATGGGCCCGGTACATCGATGACATTCTGATTGTCTGGAATGCGGGCATCCAGGATTTCAAAAAGTTTGTGGACTCTCTTAACTTTAACAGTATAGGCCTCCGTTTTACTTACGAGATTGGCGAGAGTTCACTACCTTTTCTTGATGTCCGCATCTCCAAGAACCCTGGTGGTGAGCTCTCTACAACCGTTTTTCGCAAGACAACTGCTACAAACTCAGTCCTACACTGGCAGAGTAGCCATCCTCTGCCACTAAAGAGAGGAATACCTTACGGACAGTACCTGCGTTTGCGCAGAAACTGTTCTGAGGAACAAGAGTTCCTACGACAGGCAGAAGACCTCCGGCAAAGATTTAGGGCCAGGGGTTACCCTGATAAGGTACTGAGAGGAGCATTTCAGAGGGCCAAAAATACCCCAAGAGAGACACTACTTACCCCTAAGACTAAACAAGAAAGTGACAGAAAAGTGAGGTTTATTACAACTTTTGACGGTTCCGCAAAGGAATCAAAAGAGATCTTAAAACGACACTGGCCCATTTTACTTATGGACCCGGATGTCCGGGAGGTCCTGCATGAACACCCACAGGTGACTTTTAGAAAGGGACAAAGTCTCAAAGATTTATTGGTGCATAGCCATCTTGCACCACCGGTAAAGCCCAATATGTGGCTTGGACGTCGGCCTGTGGGCTGTTTCAGATGCAGTGGGTGTGTGGCCTGTAGTAATATCAGCCCAGGAAAAACTTTTTACAGTACAAACCTTAAACGTAACTTTGAGATTAAAGACTTCATCTCATGTAGAACAGTTGGGGTGATATATAAAATCACTTGTGTTTGCCACATGGAATATATTGGAAAGACAAAGCGCGAGTTGCGTAGACGCATAGGTGAGCATCTCCTAGATATTGATAAGCGTCGCGATACTCCAGTGGCACGACATGTCTGTGACCTACACCAAGGCGATCCCAGGGTCATTAAAGTTATGGGCATTGAGACTGTCAGCCCCCCCAAGAGAGGCGGCGATTGGGATAAAATCCTTTTGCAGCGTGAGACACGGTGGATATTTCTCTTGAAAACTGTCACACCTAACGGTCTCAATGAACAGTTGAATTACAGCTGTTTTTTGTAGACTGACATTATTGTGGGTCTATGCCACTGTTACCACCGCCTCTTTGACAGCAGCTATAATGTACTAGCCATTATCCACTTACTCTTGCCACTTTCTGTTATCTTAAAAATACCTGACACACCACTTTCTAACTTATGTGTGTAGTTTGAACACCTATTCGATAACAATCAATTGTACCTTAATTTTGTGACATCAGGTTATAGGTCTTTTACTTATATTGTCCAAGAGCCTATATGAGATATTTTCTTATCTCCTGTGACCATCTTCTATAACCAGTTACTGTGCTTTTTTCACTATCCGTCAGCTGTTCTGATCCCACATGGGAAGAATAGCCCCAAATATCTATAAATTAGAGCCGATTGTGGTTTAATATGCTTGGCTGTACCTATGACTGTCCGATCGTTGGTACATCATTTGCAGACTGTGAAGCATTAAATACCTGAGTCGCCTCCAACTTCTCTCGTTGTTGGCATTAGCTTCCGCGATCTCGCGATATCTGATGCGAGTTCGCGCATGCGCAGAAGTGCATTTCGCATCAGGCACTTGTCCTGCGCTCCAAGCCTCGTTTCCACTCTGTGTTGTACGCATGCGCGACGCCTACGTGCGGGCGAGCGCTGCGCCACCTGACGTCTGTTACTGAAGTCATCAGCAGCGGGAACTGGGCTATTTAAATAAGGAGCGAACGCCAGGTTAGTTGGCGTCCCATATGCAGCTACACACATCGGTTTACTGCATTATTCCTAACCCCCTATCTATGGGGTAGCCCACATAGGAGCCGATCATCCTCGTGCACCTACTGACCACTTTGACTGACTGTGTCATTTCTGGTCATCAGGTTTAACCACTTTATCTGGGATTGACCTGCTTTACTATTATATCATCTCCCCTGAAGAACTGCCCAATGTCCTGGCAGTGAAACATGCGTGTAGGGACAATGTTCATGCATAATTAGGGACATATAGTTATTAGAATCAGGGAAAGGTTCCAGACAGGGTCGTCCTTTCAAGGACAAGTGCCCTGTGGTCAGGTTGCTACCACACATCTAGTTTTTAGGGTATTGGTTAGACAGCCATAGGATTTCCCTAGGGACCCTACACACATGTGTTAGACTGTCAGCCGGTTGCTATCTCCCTATTGATTCATCCGACCATCCATACAGGAAGAACGACTACAGGAATATCGTGTGCTGAAGCAGCCGACAACCTTACCAGGGTACCGGTAGGACACACTGGTTACCCTCACAGTGCCGCCGCACACTTTAAATTTATTATCAATGTACTGAGATGACCATGGGCCTTAGCCGCTTATGGTCCTACACCGTGTTCATCTCATTATATTTATTTTTCTTTTTCGCACATAGTATCAAGGATTTTTTATCAGCAAAGATATTAAATGTTATGTTTTAAGATTATTCCTCCAGAGTGACAATTATATCCCGGATAATCTAGAAGGCAGATATATCTCTATCTGACCTCCTTAACCATTTATGAATTTTGATTATAGTGTAATAGTGGGAAAAAAAATAGGACCTAATTGCCGTTCAGTGGTGCAGTTATATATTCTAAAGCCCTTGTTGCCCTGTATTAGCGGCAAAAGAAAAATATATTTGCCGTTCAGCATTGCACTTATATGTTGAAAAGCCTTTTGTGTAGTTGAAAAGTGGAAAAAGATGAGGGCCTAATTGCCGTTCAGCGGTGCAGTTAAATATTCTAAAGCCCTTTTTGCCCTGTATTAGTGGCAAAAGAAAAATCTATTCGCCGTTCAGCATTGTGCAACGGGTAGGTCCCGCGCTATGGGGTCTGTTCTACAGGTGTTATGTGAGTTTTAGAGTTTTTGTCAAGACGCCAGTTGCATTTCAGCAACGAGGGCTGAAGTCCCCTTATGTAAAAGGTGATGGTGGAACCCAGGTGTACGAATGCCAGAGTGGTGTAAGGGTTGCCTATAGTGTCCCTATAGGTGCGGCTTTTGCACTTGTCACGGTGCTCCTACCTGATATCCAGAACCCCAAGCTTGGTCGTCCGCAGCCGTGCAAATAGGGTTTACAGTTGAGAGAACTTGTAGAAGAAATGGAGTCCAGACTTTTATTAATGTTGAAACAGCTTTACTTGGCATAAACTTTCATGATGGAACAATCTTCCAACTTTGTCTTGGTCATCAGCAGATTTTAATGATAAATGGCCGGTTTTCATAAAAAATTAATCCACATTTATTATTACCTAAAATACATGTATGGTACCTTACAATACTAATATAGACAAAAAATACATCAGGTATAAGCAAAAAAAAAGAGAAAAAATAAATAAATACAATGTATAAGATCATGCAGTCACAGTCCCTGTGTAAGTATATAGTGCGGAGCTCTCGCACTAATGAAAAATCAAATGTTCCACAGCAGAGAAGATGCAGTATTTTAATTATGCATACTTTTTTATTGTAATGTCCTTGGCAGATTTCCAATTGCCACTTTTTAGACTGCTACTAGATATGGTATGTAGCTGTGTTCAACCAGTTAAATTATTACTGTTTAGGTCGGTGGCACCGTTATAATGCAAGGTGTTCCAGCAATACGTCCATATGTCGCTACCTACTCCTTATCAAGTGCGTATCAATTATGGAGCGGTTACGCCATCGCCGTCCGACTCATTCACCCGGTTGTATAGTTGATACAGACGGTAGTTTGGTAAAGTATATTTTTGGCTGCTTACCAGGTACGTCGTTGCCCACAATTTTTAGTAGTATGTACGTGGCTGTATTGAGCTTCGGGATCTCCAGTGAAGCACCTGTTGTATTTGTTACGTAGGTGCTAGTGTCGGCACTAACTTCCAACCTACGTTGTCTCAGTGGATCGGATCTTTAATTGTGGGTTTCCCACTGCAGAAAATCGTACTCTGTATGAACTACTGTGTTTTCAATCACCAGACGTTTCGAAACCGCTTGGGTTTCTTCCTCAGTGGTTAAAAATATAATGAAGATGGGGGACATAAAAAACATTACTTATATAGTAATCTTGTGACCTATAAAATCAGGACCGGACTGCCTCAAATAGGGATTGATATATGAATCTGGACTGGACTATGTTTCGTCTTAGTATTTGCATTCTGTTCAGACAATGCGGTAATGTGGTTACACCTTTTTATATAACTCCTTCCTTTTTATAAACTGCATTTACAACCTACATATATCTCATATAGAGCTACAGACTAAACATTCCTTAATATATCTATAGTATATTTCCATCTTGTTTAAATCGTACCTATACATTTGTTCAGACCTTATAATATATTGCCGTCGGCATATTGTTTATAATTCAGCCCCTATACTACAAGTACAAGCAAAATATAAAATAAAAAAAATGATATAAAAAATATTAAAATATAAAAATGAAATAAAGTGATCCATGGCACATATATATATTGATAGAAGATGGAGGTCATCCCCAATAAACCTGGGTGTCCTGGGGCCGGTGGGAGGATGCAGGACACGTCGCTGCACTGGAAAACAGCCGGGCAACGACATGACGTGTAAACCTGCCACCGGCCCTATTCTAGAAAACCCCAAATCTCTATTTCTGCATTGAGTCCCCACGGTTACAGCGATCCAAATTCGTATATCATTCTTGATTCATATCTAGACATTTTGGAGATGAAATCCCCTCCATTCCCTTTTTACTGATTGAATAGCCGCATATTTTAAACCCGCTGGATTCCTGGCATGATATAAATTAAAATGTTGTAAGAGAGTATGTTTCTCATACCCTTTTTTAATATTATTGATGTGTTCCGCGATTCTGGTCTTTAATGATCTTCCTGTACGTCCCACATATTGTTTAGCGCATGGGCCCTCCATTATGTAAATCGCTACCTCACTTTTGCACGTTAGTGTCTCTTTGATTTCCCTCTTGAATGAATGATAGTGGTTTTCCTATCAAACTTAGTAATTCTGCATTACTGCAGAATCCACACCTATAGAAACCTTTCAGGTTCTCCCAATGTGTGGTTAAAGATCTTTCTTTTTTATTTCTAACAGTAGGAGCTATTTGTAGACTCAGTTTTGAAGCTCTAGTGAATATAATCGGTGGTCTACTTGGGAGAGTAGTCACCAACAGGGCTATCCTTTGTGTTCATGCGCCCTGTGCGAGCTAATCTTGTGCCCCCCCCCCCCCGATTCACCTAAACATACACAAAGAGGAAAACAATCTTTGTAACAAATAGTTTTTCACACAATCTCGGGCCGGCCTGCTGTAAGAGACCGACTGCGAGCTGTGTCCAGTGGCGGATCCAGAGCCTGGTCTCGGGAGGGGCACTTCCAGATTATTTTCTGTCCGCTGCCACAAAACAATGGTGCTTATAGAACAGATTACACAGTGTAGAGGTATACTGTATATTGTGTGGCACAGTGTATGCTATATGTGTATAACAAACATATTTCACATGAAAACTTACAATTACTTGGCTTGGCCCTTGGGGATCTCGGACGCCACTTCCACACTTTGGCCGGGGCTCGGTGGAGCTGATGTTGTGTTTTATCCTAATGAGAAAGATTTCATAATAGGGATTTGGAGAAGGGGCAGAGGGATAGCAGAGCAGAGAGAGGCTGGTGCTGCTACTAGGGGGTCATACTATGGGGGAGTAATAAAGCCCACCATAATGCCCTCCAGTAGAAATAATTCTCATTATAATGTGACAGTGCAAAAAATACCCCCTTGTAATGCCCCCAGGAGAGCTAATGACCCCATAGTGCCCCCATAATGTGCCAGTATAAAATACCCCTATACATTGCCCCCATAGTGCTCCTCTCCCCCCTTCCTTCTAGTGCCCCCCATAATGTACCAGTATAAAATGCCCCAGTAGATGCCCTCAGTGTCCCCCTTAATTTGCAAGTATAAAATACCCCTTCTTAGTGCCCCCCGTAGATGACCCCATAGTACTCCTCTCCCCCTTCCACATAGTGCCCACCATAATGTGTCCCAGTATAAAATTCTACTGTACAGAGCCCCCATATAAAAGACCCCTTCTTTGTGGCCTCAGTAGATGCCCCTATAGTGTCCCCAATATTGTGCCAGTAACAAGAGCAACCCCCCAATCACGTGCCAGTAATAATGGCCCCCCATCATGTGCCAGTAATAAGAGCCCCCCCCTCATGTGCCAGTAATAACAGCCCCCCCAATGTGCCAGTAATAACAGCCCCCCCAATGTGCCAGTAATAACAGCCCCCCCAATGTGCCAGTAATAACAGCCCCCCAATGTGACAGTAATAACAGCCCCCCAATGTGACAGTAATAACAGCCCCCCGTCATGTGACAGTAATAACAGCCCCCCATCATGTGCCAGTAAGCATTCATCTCCCTGTGCCCCCCCGCCGCCGCCCCCTACCGTGCCCCTGGATCCGCCAGTGGCTGTGTCAGCCGCCGGGCGCCACTGTTATCATGGCGCCCTGTGCTGCTGCACAGCTCACACACCCCAGAGGCCAACCCTGGTCACCAATACTTTATCCTCTTTTAACAGATGTCAATGTTTATTTATGATATTGGATATCTTATTATGTTCCACATTAAACGGTAATATTAGTTTAGAGGACTGTTCCTCTTCCTTTTTCTTTTTTCTTTTCATCTGGCGCTGCCTGGCCCTGTCAATCAGGACTTGAAGGGAGGCGACAAAGGTGGGAGAACGGCGCCTCTAGGAGCAGGAACAACGCCCCCCCCCCCCCCCGCCGCTCCTAGAGGCTAATTAGCATCATATAAAAGTTAGATTTCTGGAGTAACGGAGCATAGATAAAAGTAGGAATAGGCTAGTTAGATTTAGCTGACATTAGCACATCGCTAATGTCAGCTAGCTTAATAGGGTTAAATCTGGTGACAGAATCCCTTTAATGCCCCCACATAGTAATTATTCCCCCTTTGTGCCAATACATAGTAATTATGTCCAGATATGTGCCCCCTCACAGTAGTAATGGTCATATATGTGCCCCCTTCACAGGAAGTTAAAAAAATATACTCGCCTAGTTCCTCATGATCACAGTTCAGCCGCTGGCGCTCCACAGCAGTAGCAGGATGTAGTGTCACACATTGCTCTTCTGGTCGGTGTAGGAGGAGGAGCACAGCAAATTCCCAACTGCACCGCTCCTCCTCCTACACAGACACTACATCCTGCTACTGCTGTGGAGCCAGGTCCATATTTAGATTTGATGCTGCCCTAGGCACTTTAGTGCCAACTTTCTCCCCCCCAATGAAGTCCATAGCTGATGGTAAAATGCTCCCTAGCCCTTCAGCTATCCCTCAGAACTCCTTCATACACTTGGACAATTAAATGACTGTCCTGTTACATGTGCACTTGGCAGCTGAAGGCATGTGTGTTGGTACCATGTTCTTATGTGCCTGCATTGCTGAGAAAAATGATGTTTTATTATATATAAATGGGGGCGTTACCATTACACATATAGGCTCTGCTCTCTCTGTAACTGCCGTGCCCTCTGCACTTTAACATGGTCTGGTGGGATGAAATTTTTACTGCCAGGCCCTATCAAAGTAGACAGGGAGCGGCAGTTGCAGAGACAACAGAGTCTCTAGGTGTAATGGTAACGCCCCCGTTGCTCCTAGAGGATCATTAGCATATATTCAAATATTCATTTTTTCTCTCAATAATGCAGGCATATATGAACATGGGCACAACACAGACCGGCACTGATAGGTTGCTTTAGCGCTGCCCTAGCCATTTTACAGGCTAAGGCTGCGCTAAAGTATGTCCATTAGTGCAAGTGACATCACCGGGCTCACTGCCAGGCGGAAGCCTCCCCCAAATAGTATCCGCAAAGGTAATAAGTCTCCCTACAGTGCCCTCAGTACTAATAAGGGCTCCTTATAGGGCACCTCTTATAATCTATAAGGCACTTCTATAGAGCATTTCGTAGTAGTAATGCGCTCCACCACTGCCCACAGTATTTATAAAGTTCCCTGCAGCGCCCACTGTAATTATAATACCTGCTGCCGTACACCCCGGAGTTATAATCATCTCTGTAGTGCCCCCATAAATTATAATGTCCGTTCTCTCCCTCCAGTCTTCTATACCATGCAGTCCCATGTAAATAACACCAGTCGTCTCCCACCAGTCTTCTATATGATACAGTCCCATGTAAATAACCTATCTTCCTTACAGTCTTCTATACCATGCAGTCCCATGTAAATAACACTAGTCCTCCCTACAGTCCCATGTAAAAAACGTATCTTCCTTACAGTTCTCTTTAACATACAGTCCCATGTAAATAACTTAAATCCCCTCCTTCACCCCCTCCAACACATAGTCCCATATAAATAACATCACTCCTTACCCTCCAGTCTTCTAAAATATCCAGTCCCATGTAAATACCACCAGTCATCTCCCTCCAATCTTCTATAACATACAGTTCCATGTAAAAAACATATCTTTCTTATAGTCTTCTATAACATACAGTCCTATGTAACTGACACCCAGCCCCTCTAACATACAGTCCCAGTTAAATAACATATTTCCCTCCCACTAAGCAGGGAGGAGGTATAATGGGGAGAACCACATCTCCCAGCATTTCTCTGGCACTTACATTCATTCCATGGCATCACAGGTCTCCACTGCTGAGCGCTGCCTCTTTCTGCACTGGTCACATGATGGTGACCTCATCACAGGACCTACCTCCACTTCCACTGCTGAAAAGATCACATGACTATGATGTCATCGAAGGTCCTTCAGCTATGGAGTGTAGACACAAACTGGCAGCAGATTCGCAGTAAGTGCTAATCATCCCCCACCCGACCCCCCAAAACTCTGCCCCCTCCCGACCTCCACACCAAGGTGCCCAGGTTACCCTGTTGGCAGAGGTACTGAATGAAAAATATGATAAGAAAAAAAAATAAACGCCTCTGCTGGCACTGGGATGGGCCCCCTCCTTTGCTGGGCCCCTGTGCAGCTGAACCAACTCACAGGCGGTATGTCCGCCCCTGTTGTAATCTGAGTCTACAAATAGCTCCTACTGTTAGAAATAAAAAAGAAAGATCTATAACCACACCTTGGGAGAACCTGAAAGGTTTCTAGAGGTGTGGATTGTGCAGTAAATGCAGAATTACTAAGTTTGATAGGAAAACCATCATAACATCTAAGGTCAATACATTCAAGTGGGAAATCAAAGAGACACGAAAGTGCAATAGTGAGGCAGTGATTTACATTATAGAGTGGCCGTACACAAAAAAATATGTGGGACGTACAGGAAGATCATTAAAGACCAGAATTGCGGAACACATCAATAAAAAGGGTATGAGAAACATACTCTCTCGCAACATTTTAATTTACACTATATCATGCCAGGAATCCAGCGGGTTTAAAATATGCAGCTATTCAATCAGTAAAAAGGGAATGGAGCGGAGGATATTTCATCTCCAAAATGTCTAGATACGAATCAAGAATGATATACGAATTTGGATCGCTGGAACCGTGGGGACTTAATAAAGAAATAGAGATTTTTGGTTTTCTAGAATAGGGTCAGTGGCAGGTTTACATGACATTTTGTTGCCAGGCTGGATCACTTTATTTCATTGTTATTTATTTATTTTTTAGATCTCATTTTTATTTTATTTTTATTAGTATTTTTTTATTTATTATTTTTTGTAGTTTTTTTCATATACTTTGTATATTTTTCTTGTACTTGTGGTATAGGGGCTGAATTATAAACAATATGCCGACGGCAATATAATATAAAGTCTGAACAAATGTATAGGTACGATCTAAACAAGATGGAAATATACTATAGATATATTAAGGAATATTTAGTCTGTAGCTCTATATGATATACAGTACAGACCAAAAGTTTGGACACACCTTCTCATTCAAAGAGTTTTCTTTATTTTCATGACTATGAAAATTGTAGATTCACACTGAAGGCATTAAAACTATGAATTAACACATGTGGAATTATATACATAACAAAAAAGTGTGAAACAACTGAAAATATGTCATATTCTAGGTTCTTTAAAGTAGCCACCTTTTGCTTTGATTACTGCTTTGCACACTCTTGGCATTCTCTTGATGAGCTTCAAGAGGTAGTCACCTGAAATGGTTTCACGTCACAGGTGTGCCCTGTCAGGTTTAATAAGTGGGATTTCTTGCCTTATAAATGGGGTTGGGACCATCAGTTGCGTTGTGGAGAAGTCAGGTGGATACACAGCTGATAGTCCTACTGAATAGACTGTTAGAATTTGTATTATGGCAAGAAAAAAGCAGCTAAGTAAAGAAAAATGAGTGGCCATCATTACTTTAAGAAATGAAGGTCAGTCAGTCCGAAAAATTGGGAAAACTTTAAAAGTGTTCCCAAGTGCAGTCACAAAAACCATCAAGCGCTACAAAGAAACTGGCTCACATGCGGACCGCCCCAGGAAAGGAAGACCAAGAGTCACCTCTGCTGCAGAGGATAAATTAATCCGAGTCACCAGCCTCAGAAATCGCAGGTTAGCAGCAGCTCAGATTAGAGACCAGGTCAATGCCACACAGAGTTCTAGCAGCAGACACATCTCTAGAACAACTGTTAAGAGGAGACTGTGTGAATCAGGCCTTCATGGTAGAATATCTGCTAGGAAACCACTGCTAAGCACAGGCAACAAGCAGAAGAGCTTGTTTGGGCTAAAGAACACAAGGAATGGACATTAGACCAGTGGAAATCTGTGGTTTGGTCTGATGAGTCCAAATTTGAGATCTTTGGTTCCAACCACCGTGTCTTTGTGCGACGCAGAAAAGGTGAACGAATGGACTCAGCATGCCTGGTTCCCACCGTGAAGCATGGAGGAGGAGGTGTGATGGCGTGGGGGTGCTTTGTTGGTGACACTGTTGGGGATTTATTCAAAATTGAAGGCATACTGAACCAGCATGGCTACCACAGCATCTTGCAGCGGCATGCTATTCCATCCGGTTTGAGTTTAGTTGGACCAGCATTTATTTTTCAACAGGACAATGACCCCAAACACACCTCCAGGCTGTGTAAGGGCTATTTGACCATGAAGGAGAGTGATGGGGTGCTGCACCAGATGACCTGGCCTCCACAGTCACCGGACCTGAACCCAATCAAGATGGTTTGGGGTGAGCTGGACCGCAGAGTGAAGGCAAAAGGGCCAACAAGTGCTAAGCATCTCTGGGAACTCCTTCAAGACTGTTGGAAAACCATTTCAGGTGACTACCTCTTGAAGCTCATCAAGAGAATGCCAAGAGTGTGCAAAGCAGTAATCAAAGCAAAAGGTGACTACTTTGAAGAACCTAGAATATGACATATTTTCAGTTGTTTCACACTTTTTTGTTATGTATATAATTCCACATGTGTTAATTCATAGTTTTGATGCCTTCAGTGTGAATCTACAATTTTCATATGTCTGTGAAGGTTCTCGTTTATCCAGGTCATGGTATATATATATATATATATATATATATCTTGACACCTTTTTCTGGGAAGTCTTTATCACCTACTGACTCCAATTAGGATAATGGAATCAACACCTTTGACCCAATGCTGGGTCTAATTACCAGATGTGGATTCAGTTACATATTTATTCCCAGAATTTTTTGTACAATCACTCAGAATTGAGAAAGCTCGTTGGAAGAACGAGTGAAACGTTTTCAAGAAATCTACAGTACGTCCAGTTGCCTTGATTTATTCTTTACAGATATGAACAATTTTCATAGTAATGAAAATAAAAATAAAACTCTTTGAATGAGAAGGTGTGTCCAAACTTTTGGTCTGTACTGTATGTGTAGGTTGTAAATGCAGTTTATAAAAAAGGAAGGAGTTATATAAAAAGGTGTAACCACATTACCGCATTGTCTGAACACAATGCGAATACTAAGACGAAACATAGTCCAGTCCAGATTCATATCCTGTCCTAATTTTATAGGTCACTTGATTACTATATAGGTAATGTTTATTATGTCCCTCATCTTCATTATATTTTTAACCACTGAGGAAGAAACCCAAGCGGTTTCGAAACGCGTCTGATGATTGAAAACACAGCAGTTCACACAGAGTACGATTTTCTGCAGCGGGAAACACACAATTAAAGACCCGATCAACGGAGACAACATACGTTGGAAGTTAGTGCCGGCACTAGCACCTACCTAAGAAAATCAACAGGTGCTTCACAAGAGCTCAATACAGCCCGGTACACACTACTAAACATTGCGGGCAACAATGGACCTGGTAAGCAGCCAATAATATACTTTACCAAACTACCGTCTGTATCAACTATACAACCGGGTGTCACGGATGTTGTAGGGGAGAACACCAAAAGACAACAAGAAGGAAGGGAAAAGACACTAGGCCTCACCGCTAGGGAAGGAAAAGGGTCACCACCTATAAAACCCTGCTCCTGGCCCTAACTCCTATCCATATGGGCACCTCTTGATGGTAGAGATGAAACAATATTGATTATACCAACACACAGGGTTGAGTGTGCAGCGGTATATATTCACACCCAAATAAAGCTGTGGTATCCACAAGACGTGGTAAGACCCACCCATTTATCTACCCTAACGTGAGATAATTAATAGCGGAGGTACATGTAAATTGTTGTCTCTCACCCAGTGGTATCTACATATTTTAATTGACCTAGTAAACGCTATGTTTTAATAATCCTCATTCACAAAATAATTCTGATGGTAGAGATGCCCATACACAGGAACCTAGAAAACCCTGGTGGCCCTCAGATGCCCTAATAGTAATGACAGCGCAGAGACAACCCGCTCCTTCCCTGGTGAAGAAACCAGCGTCTCACTGAGGCCTAGTAAACAACAAAGGTGGGGGGGAATACAAAAACACAATTTTTTATTTCTCCAGCTTGATATCTGGAGGACTTCCAGATAGGATGTTTGCTATCAGGAAGATTAGATCCTTATGCCATTTTGGAGGCAACCATCAGGCTTAAACATTAAAATCAGTATCACAGTCTGGGAACTTCATGTTAAGGGCTCTTTACTTGGGCTGAGAATCCACAAGATAATTTAGATTGTTTGTGTTGGCACCGCAATTGTTGTTTGCCGGCAGCAGATTGTGCTGTGTAAACAGCCTCTGCTGCCAGCAAACAATGATTCAGTATGGGGACGAGCGATTCCATTAGCAATCGGTCCTCCCCATACTGCGGAAGAGATCACTTCATGTAAATATGGTGGCCTTCTTCACTTATGAGCTGGCGCTTGCTGGGAAGGAACCTTCCCCACAATTGTCTGCTCTATTGAGCAGTGTAAAGGGGCCTTTAGTCTATTGTGGGCCCAATATTTTCAAGTTCGTTTTGGATGAATCCACTAAAACGGTGTGTACGTGCAGTGCACATGTTAGTGGGAAAAAAGCACTAGGGTGATTAGCATATATGTGATCAGTACACCAATACGCAGGCTAGGTTTATAATTACAGATGAGCGAATCAAAGCTGACAAAGTGGAATTCGATCTGAATTACTGGAAAAATTCGATTCGTACTGAAACCGAATTTCTTTGCGATTTGTTGTAACGAATTGCCTTTTTTTCCTAAAATGGCTGCTGCATATGTGATGACATGGAGAAAGGAACTCTGGGAAGGTGGGATCACTCATAATGCCATGCATGCAGCCAATCTGCAGCCAGTCAGCCCTGTGATGTCAAAGGCCTATAAATAGCCTCAGGGATCTTGGATTCGGTCATTTTCCAGTGTACTTAGTGCAGGGAGAGAAGTCAGCAGGCGCTAGGGAAAGTGCTAGGAAAAACTTCATTGTGCTAAAAAAAAAACGATTTACAAGTGCAGGGAAAGATTATTCAAGGTGTAGGGAAAGGATAGGGAGGAACATTCCACAGCTTTTATGTTGAACAGGGTTCAGTAGGGGAGGTTACAGCCTGGGTAATAGGAACAATCCTATTACACCTTGCTGCACTGACTGGGGACCCAAATTGCCATTATACAGCTCTGTAATTGCTGCAAACTGTTCTTGCTATTGGGGTGCAAGTGCTGTTTGATACAGGCATTAACAGGGTTACAAGGAAATTTTTCTAGGTCTTATTTGCCCTTGTGCGGTGCAGTTATATGTTCTAAAGTATTTTTTGGCTTGTATTAGTGGGAAAAAAGGGCTTATTAGCTGTTGTGTGGTGAAGTGCAAAAATTATAGCCCTTTTTGTTGTGTTTAGTGGCAAAAGTAAAATATATTTGCCGTTCAGCGGTGCAGTTTTATTTTCTAAAGCCTTTTGTGGCGTTTATTAGTGGCGAAAGAAAAATATATATTTGCCTTTTAGCGGTGCAGTTATATGTTCTAAAGCCTTTTGTGGCGTGTATTAGTGGCAAAAGTAAAATATATTTGCCGTTCAGCAGGGCAGTTATATGTTATAAAGCCTTTTGTGGCGTGTATTAGTGGCAAAAGAAAAATATATTTGCCGTTCAGCGGTGCAGCTATATTTTTTAAAGCTTTTTTTGCCATATATTAGTGGCAAAAGTAAAATATATTTGTCGTTCAGCGGTGCAGTTATATGTTCTAAAGCCTTCTGTGGCGTGTATAAGTGGAAAAAATAAGGGCCTATTTTCCATTCAGCGGGGCAGTTATTGTTGCAGAGTAGGATTGCTCAATGTACAGGAAATACAATACATCATAGAAATGAATAGAGAGACTACAAGTAGAGATGGCCTTGCGGTTCGCCCGGCGGTCGTTTCGCGGTGAACTTTGCTCATTTGCGATTCGCTGAACATGCGAACATATGGTGATATTCACACGTGCCATACTTTTTTGCATAGCGCCGAACATTGACCCATGACAAATCCATCAGGTGGGACAGGACAGCCAATTGAAACATTTCAGCACATGGACACACCCCCTACCCTCTAAATAAACCCGATCTGGCAGCCATTTTACATTCAGTTTTTTGCCAGTGTAGGGAGAGGTTGCTGTGTGGAGCAGGGACAGACTGTTAGGCCCCTTTCACAAGGGCAAGTTTTCCGCGCAGGTGCAATGCGTGTGTTGAATGCATTGCACACGCACTGAATCCGGACCCATTCATTTCTTTGGGGCTGTGCACATGAGCAGTGATTTTCACGCATTACTTGTGCGTTGCGTGAAAATCACAGCATGCTCTATTTTGTGCGTTTTTCACGCAACGCAGGCCCTATAGAAGTGAATGAGGCTGCGTGAAAATCGCAAGCATCCGCAAGCAAGTGCGGATTCGGTGCGATTTTCACACACGGTTGCTAGGAGACGATCGGGATAGGGGCCCAATCTTTATTATTTTCCCTTATAACATGGTTATAAGGGAAAATAAAAGCATTCTGAATACAGAATGCATAGTACAATAGGGCTGGAGGGGTTAAAAAAATAAAAATAAATTTTTACTCACCTTAAAGGGATTCTGTCACCTCCCCTAACCCAAAAAACGATTTTAAAGCAGCCATGAAGCACAGCTTACCTTGATTAGGCTGTGCTCTTTTATCTTGTAATCCATCCAGCAGTTTCTGCAAAAAACGACTTTTATTGATATGTAAATGTGTCCTGAAGGTGCCCAGAGGGGCGTTTTGTTCCTCTTAGAGAGCCCAGTAACGCCCCTCTTACAGTGCCCAGCCCGCCTTCCTTGTACTGTCTAACCGCCCCCAGCCTGCCACAGCCTCTCCTCCCCCTCCCTCACGCCAAACGAACTCTCGCACAGGCGCAGTACCCACTGAGGGCTGCGCCTGTGCGATCAGCAGGAGACTGAGGGCAGGAGCTTCATCCTCGTCACTGGGCATGCGCCGAGCCCAGTGACATCCGATGCTCGCTCTTCCCTCAGTCAGCAGGGAAGAGCGAGCATCGGACGTCACTGGGCTCGGCGCATGCCCAGTGACGAGGATGAAGCTCCTGCCCTCAGTCTCCTGCTGATCGCACAGGCGCAGCCCTCAGTGGGTACTGCGCCTGTGCGAGAGTTCGTTTGGCGTGAGGGAGGGGGAGGAGAGGCTGTGGCAGGCTGGGGGCGGTTAGACAGTACAAGGAAGGCGGGCTGGGCACTGTAAGAGGGGCGTTACTGGGCTCTCTAAGAGGAACAAAACGCCCCTCTGGGCACCTTCAGGACACATTTGCATATCAATAAAAGTCGTTTTTTGCAGAAACTGCTGGATGGATTACAAGATAAAAGAGCACAGCCTAATCAAGGTAAGCTGTGCTTCATGGCTGCTTTAAAATCGTTTTTTGGGTTAGGGGAGGTGACAGAATCCCTTTAATCCACTTGTTCGTGCAGCCGGCATCTCTTCTGTCTTGTTCTGTGAGGAATAGGACCTTTGATGACGTCACTACATTCATCACATGGTCCGTCACTATGGTGAGTTAATTTTTTTTTTTTAACCCCTCCAGCCGTATTGTACTATGCATTCTGTATTCAGATTGCTATTATTTTCCCTTATAACCATGTTATAGGGGAAAATAATACAATCTGCACAACCTTGAACCCAAACCTGAACTTCTGTGAAGAAGTTCGGGTCTGGGTACCACATTCAGTTTTTTATCACGCGCGTGCAAACTGCATTGCACCCGTGCGATAAAAACTGAACAACGGAACGCAATCGCAGTCTGACTGCAATTGGGTACCTACTCGCGCGGGTTTGCCGCAACGCATCCAGACCTTATCCGGACACGCTCGTGTGAAAGAGACCTTAGGGACACCAAACGCTAGCTAATAGGGCCACAAAAGTCCTTTTAAGGACTGTTATAGGTGTGCTATCGATAGGTGTGACATACTGAGGGGTGTGATATACTTATAATATACTTTCTAGCATAGAAAGTATATTATAGTGCATTTGTATTGTGCAGCAGTTGTGTGCGGTACTGCTGCAATACTGCAGCTAGATAGAGGGCCAAAAGCTATTGGAATAACTAATTGCAACTGGTTGGAGTTCAGACGGAGAGACAGAGCAGCAGATAAGGGGTAGAAGGAGGAGAAGCAGGCAGAACTCGCAGTGCACAGGAGGCAAAAAGCAGACCGCAAATGTATCTGGAGAGAGCCATCCACCATGCACAGTCACATCTGGCGCTCCCAGGACTCCGGCACATGACTCCGCAGTGTGGGCTTTTTTTAACGGGTCAGCTGCTGACAATAGTGTTGATAAAGAAATATAGAGGGTGGTCCCTCAGGGGAGAAATGGTGCAGTGGCACCCACCCCTGATACTGCTCGGCAGTTAAGACTATATGAAACAAAGGGGGCAGTAACGTGTTAAAACAGTGAGTAACCACCCTGACATGCTATTAGAAAGAGCCGCAGCTAGTCGCTCACCCTGATTGGATTTCTTTTTTATTTCCATTTTACAGGTGCCTAGGTTGAATAGGACTAAAACGTCCCTCTAAGTCTGCCCCACTATAATTCCATCCTCCCCCCCCCCCTTCCCCTCTGTTTTACCATACAGTTGCTTTGGGAGTGGGGGCTTTTCCTCTACCCAAGACCCTTGTGCCCTGATGAGTTATGGGGTCTTTCATAGCTAGAGGTCATTCTCTTTAGATGTAGATATATTCCCATATGAAATGCGTAGGGACGTTGAGTATATCTTCACATAAGCTTTTCACCACCTCTACCTCTTGCCATACCCTGGGTTCATTTTCTCTGCCCCTGATAGGGCCACTTTCCCTGTCCCTGACATGGTCACCTAGGGTAATTTATCTAGGGTTAGGTTCCGGACGGGGCCACCCCTTGCGGGGATAAGACCGCGTGTTAGGAGGTTTACTTTAGGGCACAACAGGCCAAGTAGGGCATAAACAGGGATAGATTCTCCCTGTGGCCCTCCAGCACAGAGTAACCACCCACTGGAGGACTCATTCAAGCTTGAGCAACAACTCTGCTAAAAAGTTGATAATGCCGGATAACCCTCTTGCCCAATGGCTGACCGCTGGCTTGTCGGAACTGCTAGCCTGCCAATTACTGCCATATAAACTGGTGGACTCGGAGGCCTTTAGAAAATTTGTGGCAATTGGCACACCGCAATGGAAGGTCCCAAAAGGAAATATTTCTCCCATAAGGGTATCCCAGAGCTATATGGACACGTTTAGCGGCAACTCAACTGAATGTATATCTGACACACAGTGTCGGTGCCAAGATACATCTGACCACAGACACGTGGTGTGACAAATCCCCCTCTTTTGAGTTTGCCACGAGTACTTGGAGAGGACTACTTGCCAGCCTCTTACCATGTGATTAAGTTCCCATGTTGAATGTACCTGTTTTATGTAATAGCTGCATAGTTATATAAGTTCATGTATTTTTCTGTCTTTTGCTACCATGTGGCTAATGGAGTCTTGCCTCTGTCCTTGGAAGATAAGTGGATCAGTTCTCAATTGTCTCCAGGACAAAAGACTGTGTAGAACCGGTTTTGGGCAAAGGAGCCATGAGTACAGCCAGGCCAAAGAGACTTTTACTAACTTTTGAACCCCTGCTCTAATTCGTGCCATTTTGGGATATGTTAAATGTCTATGTGTACTGTAAAGAGTGGGACATTGTATATTTAAGTAGTAATGTCTGTCATATTGTCTCCCCGTTTGTATTGGCGATTTCCGTTTGTCCTGAGAGATAATTGAATTACACCTCGGTTGTCTCCAGGACAGAAGACATTGTGTATGTTCCTGCCTGTGATGATTATGTTAACCATTGTGGAACATAATTATATCACAGGCAGAGGGGAGGATTTTGTGTGGGTTGTAACCTTTGTATATTGGTTGTGGGTGTCTCCCTTGCATGGGAGCGGGGCATAAAAGAAAGTATAGTTTTGAATGCCTGGGTTGCTTCCAGTAAAGTCTTGTTCCAGCATTCAGCTTTGGCTCATGTATGGACTTATTTGGCGATACCAGCAATACCGGCGATACCAGCGATACTAGCGATAATACCGAATTTATTGCTCTGTGGATTATTTGGCGGTGCTATTTCAAGGGAAGAAGGGAATACTAGACGGTGACACGGATGATACCGTCACACGTGGTCTAGCAAACACGGCTGCCCTTCTGACGGCTGTCAAGCATGTAACCCGTTGCACCCGTGTGGATTTGGTGTTACCGCCACGGATTGCATGCAGGCCTGCCTCTTCTTCCCCTCCTCCTACTCCATCCTCTGTCTCCTCCTCGGCTGACTCCTCCTTTTCCACTGCTACCGCCTCTTCCGCTGCACCCCCCAAGCTCCCCAGAACCTTTTCAACGTGCCAGGTGAGACGTTGCCATGCTATTCTGCGGATGTTGTGCTTGGAAGCAAAGAGCCACACCGGTCCTGCACTGCTTTCAGCTCTGCGGTCACAGGCCGATCAGTGGCTAACCCCGCTCAATTTGACAGTTGTTAAAGTGGTGTGCGATCATGGTGCCAATCTGCTGAGCGCGCTGAAACAGAGCAAAATGACACTTGCATCCTTAACTTAGTCATGCAGCGATTCGTTGCCAAATACCCCGGGGTCCAGGACATCTTGCGGCAGGCCAGAAAAATCTCTGGCCATTTTAGAAGATCTTACACGGCCATGGCTCACCTTGCTGACCTTCAGCGGCGACACCACCTGCCCGTCAGATGTCTGATTTGTGACAGCCCAACACACTGGAACTCCACCTTGTATATGCTTGATAGGCTGCTCCAGCAGCAAAGTGACGTTAATGACTACCTGTACGAACTCTGCAGCAGGACAGGTTCTGGGGAGCTTGGTTTCCTTTCACCGCGCCAGTGGCTGCTCATGCGCGACGCATGCAGACTTCTGTGGCCATTTGTTGAGATCACCAAACTGGTCAGTCGTAGCCAGGGCGCCATCAGTGACATCGTGCCTTACGCCTTCTTTCTGGAGCGTGCATTGCACCATGTCATTGATCAAGCCGTCGAGGAGCAGGAGCTGGAAGATGAGGCAATCGCAATACTGAAAAAATTCACAGGGGGGGCTACTCCATTTGAGACAAGTCAGCAGGAGTCTGAAGAGGAGTCAAAGGAGGATTGTGCCTGGGGAGAGGAGGAGGAGGAGCAAGAAGAGGAGGCTTTAAACTTTTCGGGGATCCCTGGTGTTGTCCAGTGATAAAAAACATAAAGGGCAAGGACCAGTACTGGGTGGCAACGTACTTAGACCCCCGGTACAAACACAAAGTGGCGGACATGTTGCCAGCATCATAGAGACTGTCAGAATGCAGCATTTCCAGGCCTTGCTGGGAGAGTTGCTGTATTCTGCTGTTGCGGGCGCTGGCAGAGGAATTTTTACCCACAGAGAAACAGTTGCGGGTACCAATCCTATCACGCATGCAAGAAGAGGGCGGTTTGAAGATGTGTTGGTCACTTCGGATATGAGATCATTCTTGCAACCAACCCATCGACAGCCGCCCTCCATTCCAGCCTCAGGGAACGCCTAGACCGACCAAGTGAAAAACCCCTGGACTATTGGGTGTGCAGGCTTGACCTGTGGCCAGACCTGGCACAATTTGCCATGGAATTCTTGGCTTGCCCCTCGTCGAGTGTCCTGTCCGAAAGGACCTATAAGAGTACTCGCCTAGCTCACGACAGTGTGGACTACCTCACATTTCAAAAGATTTATGAGGCATGGATCTCTGAGGAATTCAACACCTGTGACAACCACGTTTAATTGAATTTCCTCATGCCAGCTCACACATATCATCCACCACCCAGAAAAAGAATGGTCCCTGTCTTATGTAAATACAGCGGCATAAAAGGCCTTTTCTGTCCGGTGAATGCCTAATGGTTGGGGCCTGTACTCCACTGGCCTGCAGTAAAATTGTTATCCAATGACTGTCTAATATACCTCCAGCCACGTAATCACTTGATCTTTTCTGTACGGTGAATGCCTAATTGTTGGGGCCTCGTAGGAATTCAACACCTGTGACGACCACGTGTTATCGAATTTCACCTATTATCATTTAGGGTTTATTTAAGAGGGGGGATTTCGTTAGCCATGTTTTTAATCCAAGATTATATTTTTAGTTCTTTTAAACATATGTACTTGACACGTATTCGTACTGGCCTACAGTAAAATTGTTATTTAATGACCGTCTAATATACCTCCAGCCACATAATCACTTGATCTTTTCTGTACTGTAACGGATCTCCTAGCACCCCGACCGGGTGCCTCCGTCGATAGATGCTCCTAGTGCTTCCCGAGGTCTCCAAGCACTCCACTTGACACCGTAAGCGCTGCAGACCCCATGAACCGCCGAAGCTTGGTTGAGGCCTCACCGTCTCCTACCCACCCTGGACCTACGACAAGGCTCCAGGCTCCAGTGGGTGAACCTCTCCTACAGCCAGAGAGCAGGAACAGCTCTTACAAGAGCTAGTAGTTATGCCAGGGGAATACAGCAAATCTTCAGGGTATAGCACTCCCCCAGTGTTGATCAGTTACCCAGACACCAGCCTCAACATGATGAAGGATAAAACAGGCACTCTTTATTGAGGGCTACCCGCCCGCATTTATGCAGGTCCCCATCTGGTGGACACTCCCCTAGGGGACCAGATGGAAGACTGTGACACAGGACAGATATGCAGCAATTCAGGATACACAGACACAATACATACCAACAATGCATCATGGTTTCCTCCTCTCTGCCCTGGAGACACCTGAGGAGTAATTCAATTATCTCTCAGGACATACAATGTCACAACCCTTAAAGTAAACACAGACATTTACCATATCCCCAAATAGCTCAAGTCTGAGTGTATATTATTAGGTGAATGGCACTCAGACTACACGAATACAATAAAATTAGCTATCTGGGTACCCTCACATAACATACAATACAATTCCAAAGACAGATTTAAGCTGTGCGGCCGGTCTGTCTTCTCCTTTAAAGTTAGTATGGGCCATAATCCTGAGGCAAGAGGCTGGTAGCCAGTCCCCTCCAAAACCCAGTGGCGAGGTTGGTTTCGCCACATGTACGATTAATACATAATTTTTGGGGCATATAATCTAACTGGCCAATAGTAAAATTGTTATACGGTGACCGCCTAATCTATCTCTAGCCACATAATCACTTGTTCTTTTCTGTACGGTGAATGCCTAATGTTTTGGGCCTGTACTCCACTGGCCTGCAGTAAAATTGTTATCCAATGACCGTCTAATATACCTCCAGCCACATAATCACTTGATCTTTTCAGTCTGGGGAATACCTAATGTTTGGGGCCTGTACTCCACTGGCCTGCAGTAAAACTGATATGCAATGACCGTCTAATATACCTCCAGCCACATAATCACTTGATCTTTTCTGTCCGGTGAATGCCTAATGTTTGCGGCCTGTACTCCACTGGCCTGCAGTAAAATTGATATCCAATGACCATCTAATATACCTCCAGCCACATAATCACTTGATCTTTTCTGTATGATGAATGCATAATTTTTGGGGCATATAATCTAACTGTCCAACAGTAAAATTGTTATACAGTGAACGACTAATGTGCCTCCAACCACATAATCACTTGTTCTTTTCTGTACTGTGAATGCCTAATGTTTGGGCCCTGTACTCCACTGGCCTGCAGTAAAATTGTTATCCAATGACCGTCTAATATTCCTCCAGCCACATAATCACTTGATCTTTTCTGTCCGGTGAATGCCTAATGTTTGGGGCCTGTACTCCACTGGCCTGAGGTAAAATTGTTATCCAATGACAGTCTAATATAGCTCCAGCCACAAAATCACTTGATCTTTTCTGTCCGATGAATGCATAATTTTTGGGGCATATAATCTAACTGGCTAACAGTAAAATTCTTATACGATTAACGACTAATGTGCCTCCAACCACATAATCACTTGATCTTTTCTGTCCGGTGAATGCCTAATGTTTGAGGCCTGTATTCCACTGGCCTGCAGTAAAATTGTTATCCAATGACCGTCTAATATGCCTCCAGCCACATAATCACTTGTTCTTTTCTGTACGGTGAATGCCTAATGTTTGGGCCCTGTACTCCACTGGCCTGCAGTAAAATTGTTATCCAATGACCGTCTAATATACCTTCAGCCACATAATCACTTGATCTTTTCTGTCCGGTGAATGCCTAATGTTTGGGGCCTGTACTCCTCTGGCCTGCAGTAAAATTGTTATCCAATAACCGTCTAATATACCTCCAGCCACATAATCACTTGATCTTTTCTGTCCGGTGAATGCCTAATGTTTGGGGCCTGTACTCCACTGGCCTGCAGTAAAATTGTTATCCAATGACCGTCTAATATACCTCCAGCCACATAATCACTTGATCTTTTCTGTCCGGTGAATGCCTAATGTTTGGGGCCTGTACTCCACTGGCCTGCAGTACAATTGTTATCCAATGACCGTCTAATATACCTCCAGCCACAAAATTACTTGATCTTTTCTGTCCGGTGAATGCCTAATGTTTGGGGCCTGTACTCCACTGGCATGCAGTAAAATTGATATCAAATGGGCGTCTAATATAGCTCCAGCCACATAATCACTTGATCTTTTCTGTCCGGTGAATGCCTAATGTTTGAAGCCTGTACTCCGCTGGCCTGCAGTAAAAATTTTATCCAATGACTGTCTAATATACCTCCAGCCACATAATCACTTGATCTTTTCTGTCCGGTGAATGCCTAATGTTTGGGGCCTGTACTCCACTGGCCTGCAGTAAAATTGTTATCCAATGACCGTCTAATATACCTCCAGCCACATAATCACTTGATCTTTTCTGTCCGGTGAATGCCTAATGTTTGGGGCCTGTACTCCACTGGCCTGCAGTAAAATTGTTATCCAATGACCGTCTAATATACCTCCAGCCACATAATCACTTGATCTTTTCTGTCCGGTGAATGCCTAATGTTTGGGGCCTGTACTCCACTGGCCTGCAGTAAAATTGTTATCCAATGACCGTCTAATATACCTCCAGCCACAAAATCACTTGATCTTTTCTGTCCGGTGAATGCCTAATGTTTGGGGCCTGTACTCCACTGGCCTGCAGTAAAATTTTTATCCAATGACTGTCTAATATACCTCCAGCCACATAATCACTTGATCTTTTCTGTCCGGTGAATGCCTAATGTTTGGGGCCTGTACTGCACTGGCATGCAGTAAAATTGATATCAAATGGCCGTCTAATATAGCTCCAGCCACATAATCACTTGATCTTTTCTGTCCGGTGAATGCCTAATGTTTGAAGCCTGTACTCCACTGGCCTGCAGTAAAATTTTTATCCAATGACTGTCTAATATACCTCCAGCCACATAATCACTTGATCTTTTCTGTCCGGTGAATGCCTAATGTTTGGGGCCTGTACTCCACTGGCCTGCAGTAAAATTGATATCAAATGACCGTCTAATATACCTCCAGCCACATAATCACTTGATCTTTTCTGTACGGTGAATGCCTAATTGTTGGGGCCTTGAAGGAATTCAACACCTGTGATGACCAGGTGTTATCGAATTTCACCTATTATCATTTGGGATTTATTGAAGAGGGGGGATTTTGTTAGCCTTGTTTTTAATCCAATTTTATATTTTTAGTTCTTTTAAACATATGTATTTGACATGTATTTGTACTAGCCGGCAGTAAAATTGATATCCAATTACCGTCTAATATACCTTGAGACACATAATCACTTGATCTTTTCTGTACGGTGAATGCCTTTGGGGCCTGTACTCCAGTGGGATACAGTGAAATTGTTATTTAGTGACCGCATAATGTACCACGAGCCACTTAATCACAATTATACTTTTATGTCAGGTGAATGCCTAATTTTTAGGGCCCATACTCCCGTGGCCTAAAATAAAAAATTTCTAGGCTTCAGCAGGGCACATTTTTGAGAATTTCCCTTTAAGACGCATAAAAATGGCCCATGATTAAAATACATATGTTTTGTGGGAATTTTTGTCATTGATCCCCCCTCTAGTATGTCACTGTCCATGTTGTGGGACTATTTGTGCACTTCTAGTAAGTATTTGGTGGCTGCAAATATGACCTGAAGGTTTTTCAGGTTCACCTGCCATTAAAATGAATGGGGCCCTCTGCGAACTTGCGGTTTGCGAAACATTTGATAGCGTTCGCAAATCGTCCCGGCCGATGTTCGTCCATCACTTACTACAAGTGATGCATTAGTAACAGCAACATCTAGTGTTATATCTATGAACTGCAGTCAATCCAGCAATAGACTAAGCTGTAAGATGTTGTATCTCCAACACCCCTTCTCAACAGCTAAGGCTTAGTCCGTTAAACCCATCTTCCTCTCTCTCAAGATGGATGCAGATGAAATTCTTTATGTCACCAAGATCTTTGGTCTCAAAGTGCTGATTTAGGGTTTGCAGTATTTCTGCTTCATCCCCTTCTTGCTCAAAACAAATCAGAATATCTTCCACATAAATGAGCATATAGATCCATCTGTTTGCCAATTTCTTTGTGTATAAGCAGGGGTCTGCTTTAGGCCTCATGCACACGTCCGTGATCCGTGACCGTTTTTTCGTCCGTGGGTCTTCCTTGAAAAAAAGTCGTTTTGGTGTCCGCCTGGCCGTGCGGAGCCAAACGGATCCGTCCTGAATTACAATGCAAGTCAATGGGGACGGATCCATTTGACGTTGACACAATATGGTGCAATTGCAAAAGGATCCGTCCCCATTGACTTTCAATGTAAAGTCTGGAGTCTCTTTTATACCATCGGATCGGAGTTTTCTCCAATCCGATGGTATATTTTAACTTGAAGCGTCCCCATCACCATGGGAACGCCTCTATGTTAGAATATACTGTCGGATATGAGTTACATCGTGAAAACTCATATCCGACAGTATATTCTAACACAGAGGCGTTCCCATGGTGATGGGGACGCTTCTAGTTAGAATATACTACAAACTGTGTACATGACTGCCCCCTGCTGCCTGGCAGCACCCGATCTCTTACAGGGGGCCGTGATCAGCACAATTAATTCCTCAGGTGCCGCACCTGAAGGGGTTAATTGTGCGTATCATAGCACCCTGTAAGAGATCAGGGGCTGCCAGGCAGCAGGGGGCAGACCCCCCCTCCCCAGTTTGAATATCATTGGTGGCCAGTGTGCGGCCTCCCCCGGCCCCCCTCCCTCCCTCTATTGCATTAATAACATTGGTGGCAGTGTGCGGCCTCCCCCATCCCCCCCTCCCTCCCTCTATTGCATTAATAACATTGGTGGCAGTGTGCGTCCTCCCCTCTCCCCCCCCTTCCCCCCCCCGATCATTGGTGGCAGCGGAGTTCCGATCGGAGTCCCAGTTTAATCGCTGGGGCTCCGATCAGTAACCATGGCAACCAGGACGCTACTGCAGTCCTGGCTGCCATGGTTACTTAGCAATAGTAGAAGCATCATACTTACCTGCTGGCTGCTGCGATGTCTGTGTCCGGCCGGGAGCTCCTCCTACTGGTAAGTGACAGGTCTGTGCGGCGCATTGCTGTCACTTACCAGTAGGAGGAGCTCCCAGCCGGACGAAGACATCGCAGCAGCCAGCAGGTAAGTATGATGTTTCTACTATTGCTAAGTAACCATGGCAACCAGGACTGCAGTAGCGTCCTGGTTGCCATGGTTACCGATCGGAGCCCCAGCGATTAAACTGGGACTCCGATCGGAACTCCGCTGCCACCAATGATCGAGAGGGGGATGGGGAGAGGGGAGGCCGCACACTGCCACCAATGTTATTAATGCAATATAGGGAGGGAGGGGGGGCCGAGGCGGCCACACACTGCCACCAATGTTATTAATGCAATAGAGGGAGGGAGGGGGGGCCGGGGGAGGCCACACACTGTGCCACCAACGTATTAATACAATAGAGAGAAGAAGGGGGGAACGGGGGGGCACACACTGTGCCACCAATGTTATTATTACAATAGAGGGAGGGAGGGGGGCCGCACTGGCCACCAATGAAATTTTAACTGGGGAGGGAGGGGGGTCTGCCCCCTGCTGCCTGGCAGCCCCAGATCTCTTACAGGGGGCTATGATACGCACAATTAACCCCTTCTGGTGCAGCACCTGAGGGGTTAATTGTACGGATCACAGCCCCCTGTAAGAGATCGGGTGCTGCCAGGCAGAAGGGGGCAGTCATGTACACAGTTCGTTGTATATTCTAACTAGAAGTGTTCACTAGCGTTCACCCATCACTATGGGAATGCCTCTGTGTTAGAATATACTGTCGGATCTGAGTTTTCACGAAGTGAAAACTCAGCTCTGAAAAAGCTTTTATGCAGACGGATCTTCAGATCCATTTGTATGAAAGTAATCTACGGCCACGGATCACGGACACGGATGCCAATCTTGTGTGCATCCGTGTTCTTTCACGGACCCATTGACTTGAATGGGTCCGTGAATCGTTGTCCGTCAAAAAAATAGGACAGGTCCTATTTTTTTGACGGACAGGATACACGGATCACGGTCTCGGCTGCAAAACGGAAAACGGCACAACGGCCACGGATGCACACAACGGTCGTGTGCATGAGTCCTTACTCCTTTGAAAGTCCTGATGTGTAAACCCTGGTGGTTGTTCCATGCAGATTTCTTCTGTTAACTCACCATTTAGAAACACAGTTTTCACATCAAAATGTTTCACTTGCATGTCTCATCATAGTCCTTTCCATATTTTTGAGAATATCCCTTGGCTTTGAGTCTTGCTTTGTATTGTTCAACTGGCCATCTGCATTGTACTTCACTTTAAAAGTCCATTTACAGCCTATGGCTTTCCTTCCAGGTGATAGTTCTGTAAGTGTCCATGTTTTAGTGTCATGCATGGATTTTCTCTCTGCCTCAGCAGCTTTTATTCATTTACTGGCTTCCCCTTCTGAAAGCTGAGATATGTCTTCCCAGGTTTCAGGTTCATTGGCACTGGCAGTGCTTGCCTTGTATGAGAGACGTACAGGTGGTTTACCTTTGTGTTCTCTCGTTGAGCATCTTGGTTCTGAGCTTGCTTGTGTCTGCTCTTCAGTACTGGTAGAGTCTGCACTCTCAATTTTCTCTTATGTTCTTGTTTCTTCTGTTGTCATTACATTGTCTCTCAGATCTTCAACAAAAGTTATGCTGTTGCTAATGGTAACCTTGTCTGTTTTGGGATTTAGGATTCTGTTACCCTTAGCATTGTCACTGTATCCAACAAAGATACCTTCAAATGCTCTGTTTTGGAGTTTGGTGCGTTTTTCTCCTGGAATGTAGATGAATGCTTTGCATCTAAAAACTCTTAGGTGTTTTACACTTGGCTTCTCATTGTGCCACAGTTCATATGGAGTTTTCTGCACTGTTCTGAAAAGAAGCCTGTTCTGCAAATATGTGGTTGTCATTGCCGCCTCACCCCAGTATTTTTGTGGTAGTCCAGAGTCTGTCAGCATACATCTGATTATTTCAGTCAGAGTTCTGTTCTTTCTTTCATCTACCCCATTTTGCTCTGGTGTTTCGGACTGTATTTTGATGTTCTATTCCATTCTGTTTTATCTACTCTTGTATCTTATGTCCTGTGAATTCACCTCCGTTATCACTCCGAAGTATGAGAGGCTTCCTCTTAAACTTTTACTACATAGTCTTGTAATTTGTCAAGAACTTCACTCTTGTGTTGCATTAGGTAGGTGACTGTGTATCTTGAATAGTCGTCTATGAAAGTCACTATGTACCTGTTGCCTCCAGGTGTAGGTGGGTTTATGGGACCACTTACAGGTCCTTCTAAAAAAATTAGCACATTGTGATAAAGTTCATTATTTTCTGTAATGTACTGATAAACATTAGACTTTCATATATTTTAGATTCATTACACACCAACTGAAGTAGTTCAAGCCTTTTATTGTTTTAATATTGATGATTTTGGCATACAGCTCATGAAAACCCAAAATTCCTATCTAAAAAAATTAGCATATCATGAAAAGGTTCTCTAAACGAGCTATTAACCTAATCATCTGAATCAACTAATTAACTCTAAACACCTGCAAAATATTCCTGAAGCTTTTAAAAACTCCTAGCCTGGTTCATTACTCAAAACCGCAATCATGGGTAAGACTGCCGACCTGACTGCTGTCCAGAAGGCCATCATTGACACCCTCAAGCAAGAGGGTAAGACACAGAAAGAAATTTCTGAACGAATAGGCTGTTCCCAGAGTGCTGTATCAAGGCACCTCAGTGGGAAGTCTGTGGGAAGGAAAAAGTGTGGCAGAAAACGCTGCACAACGAGAAGAGGTGACCGGACCCTGATAAAGATTGTGGAGAAGGACCGATTCCAGACCTTGGGGGACCTGCGGAAGCAGTGGACTGAGTCTGGAGTACAAACCAGATTCAAAAAAAGTTGGGACACTATATAAATCGTGAATAAAAACTGAATGCAATGATGTGGAGGTGCCAACTTCTAATATTTTATTCAGAATAGAACATAAATCACGGAACAAAAGTTTAAACTGAGAAAATGTACCATTTTAAGGAAAAAATATGTTGAATCAGAATTTCATGGTGTCAACAAATCCCCAAAAAGTTGGGACAAGGCCATTTTCACCACTGTGTGGCATCTCCCCTTCTTCTTACAACACTCAACAGACGTCTGGGGACCGAGGAGACTAGTTTCTCAAGTTTAGAAATAGGAATGCTCTCCCATTCTTGTCTAATACAGGCCTCTAACTGTTCAATCGTCTTGGGCCTTCTTTGTTGCACCTTCCTCTTTATGATGCGCCAAATGTTCTCTATAGGTGAAAGATCTGGACTGCAGACTGGCCATTTCAGTACCCGGATCCTTCTCCTACGCAGCCATGATGTTGTGATTGATGCAGAATGTGGTCTGGCATTATCTTGTTGAAAAATGCAGGGTCTTCCCTGAAAGAGATGACGTCTGGATGGGAGCATATGTTGTTCTAGAACCTGAATATATTTTTCTGCATTGATGGTGCCTTTCCAGACATGCAAGCTGCCCATGCCACACGCACTCATGCAACCCCATACCATCAGAGATGCAGGCTTCTGAACTGAGCGTTGATAACAACTTGGGTTGTCCTTGTCCTCTTTGGTCCAGGTGACATGGCGTCCCAGATTTCCAAAAAGAACTTCGAATCGTGACTCGTCTGACCACAGAACAGTCTTCCATTTTGCCACACTCCATTTTAAATGATCCCTGGCCCAGTGAAAACGCCTGAGCTTGTGGATCTTGCTTAGAAATGGCTTCTTCTTTGCACTGTAGAGTTTCAGCTGGCAACGGCGGGTGGCACGGTGGATTGTGTTCACTGACAATGGTTTCTGGAAGTATTCCTGAGCCCATTCTGTGATTTCCTTTACAGTAGCATTCCTGTTTGTGGTGCAGTGTCGTTTAAGGGCCCGGAGATCACGGGCATCCAGTATGGTTTTACGGCCTTGACCCTTACGCACAGAGATTGTTCCAGATTCTCTGAATCTTCGGATGATGTTATGCACAGTTGATGATGATAGATGCAAAGTCTTTGCAATTTTTCGCTGGGTAACACCTTTCTGATATTGCTCTACTATCTTTCTGCGCAACATTGTGGGAATTGGTGATCCTCTACCCATCTTGGCTTCTGAGAGACACTGCCACTCTGAGAAGCTCTTTTTATACCCAATCATGTTGCCAATTGACCTAATTAGTGTTGATTGGTCTTCCAGCTCTTCGTTGTGCTCAAATTTACTTTTTCCAGCCTCTTATTGCTACTTGTCCCAACTTTTTGGGGATTTGTTGACACCGTGAAAATTTGAATCAACGTATATTTCCTTTAAAATGATACATTTACTCGAATTAAACGTTTGATCTGTCATCTACGTTCTATTACAAATAAAATATTGACATTTGCCATCTCCAAATCATTGCATTCAGTTTTTATTCACAATTTGTTTAGTGTCCCAACTTTTTTGGAATCCGGTTTGTAGAAACATCCAGATCCACCGTGTACAGGCGTGTGCAGGAAATGGGCTACAGGTGCCGCATTCCCCAGGTCAAGCCACTTTTGAACCAGAAACAGCGGCAGAAGCGCCTGACCCGGGCTACAGAGAAGCAGCACTGGACTGTTGCTCAGTGGTCCAAAGTACTTTTTTCAGATGAAAGCAAATTTTGCATGTCATTCGGATCAAGGTGCCAGAGTCTGGAGGAAGACTGGGGAGAGGGAAATGCCAAAATGCCTGAAGTCCAGTGTCAAGTACCCACAGTCAGTGATGGTCTGGGGTGCCATGTCAGCTGCTGGTGTTGGTCCACTGTGTTTTATCAAGGGCAGGGTCAATGCAGCTAGCTATCAGGAGATTTTGGAGCACTTCATGCTTCCATCTGCTGAAAAGCTTTATGGAGATGAAGATTTCATTTTTCAGCACGACCTGGCACCTGCTCACAGTGCCAAAACCACTGGTAAATGGTTTACGGACCATGGTATTACTGTGCTCAATTGGCCTGCCAATTCTCCTGACCTGAACCCCATAGAGAATCTGTGGGATATTGGGAAGAGAAAGTAGAGAGACGCAAGACCCAACACTCTGGATGAGCTTAAGGCCGCTATCGAAGCATCCTGGGCCTCCATAACACCTCAGCAGTGCCACAGGCTGATTGCCTCCATGCCACGCCGCATTGAAGCAGTCATTTCTGCAAAAGGATTCCCGACCAAGTATTGAGTGCATAACTGAACATAATTATTTGAAGGTTGACTTTTTTTGTATTAAAAACACTTTTCTTTTATTGGTCGGATGAAATATGCAAATTTTTTGAGATAGGAATTTTGGGTTTTCATGAGCTGTATGCCAAAATCATCAATATTAAAACAATAAAAGGCTTGAACTACTTCAGTTGGTGTGTAATGAATCTAAAATATATGAAAGTCTAATGTTTATCAGTACATTACAGAAAATAATGAACTTTATCACAATATGCTAATTTTTTTAGAAGGACCTGTACATCACTTTGAACTAGGTCAAGTGGTGTTGAAGCTCTCTTCTGACTGACTTTGGGAAGTGTTGCTCTTGTAGCTTTGGATTTTATGCAACATTCACACTCAACAGTAACTGGACTAGGGGATACTGTTAGATCCTTTGTCAGATTCCTCTTTTGTAGTTCCTGGATGCATTCTGGGTGTTTGTGACCTAGACACCTGTGCCACATGTGTATACAGTCGTTGTGCTTATGTGTACATAGTCTCACCTTTTCCTTCACTGTGTTGAGGTGATACAGATGATCATCCAGCTTGGCACTTGCTATTGTCTGCTTGCCGTCCAGGATAGAACACTTGTCACCTTGGAATTTTACAGTGAGTCCTTTGGCTGTTAGACGCTTCACAGATAAGAGTCCTCCTTCTAGATCAGGAACATAAAGCACATCTTTCACTGGTATGGCTAAATTGTGTCCCGCATCCTCAGCGCATACAAGGGTCCCATGTCCTCATCCTTCTGCATGTATTTTACTTCCATCTGCAAGGTAAATAGTTTCTTTGTTATTTAGATCAAGCTCTCTGAAAAAACTTCTATTACTCGTCATGTGACTGGTTGCCCCCGAGTCGATGCACCAGCCTTGACATTTATGGTTGCCTGTCATTTTAAATATGGCATTCCAGTTTCCTTCACATGGATCAGAGATTGTGGCTTTGACCTTTTGTTTAGTATAAGAGGGACTCCTTCTCATTTGCTCTGCTTTCCATATAGTACAGTCTTCCTTTATGTGTCCCTGTTTGTGGCATCTAAAACACACCCTGGTCTCCTTCCTGTATAACCTTGCGTCTGTAGCTTTAAGAGCGGTTCTGGTGTCGGTTTCTGTGGAGTCCTGCACTAATTCCTTTCTTCTTTGATACTCATCTATGAGCCTGGTTTTTACAAATGCTAGTGTCAGATCTGTCTCAGGCCGCGTCTCCAGCGCATTGATCAGTGCAGTATATGTGTCGGGTAAACTGCACAACAACATGGCTGCGGCGTGACTGTCTGTTATATTCTCCCCAATTGATCTGAGTTGTGCAATCACTTCCAGCATGGTGTTTATATGCTCCTGCATGTCCTGTTCTCTGCTAAGCCTCATTTTGTAAAGTTTCCGCAGTAGAAACAACTTGCTGTTTAAACTGGATCTTTCATGCAGTCTTTTCAGTACATCCCCCATGCCTTTCGCTGTGCCCTCATGGCGTATGTGAATGAGCTGATCCTCCTCCACTAATAAGCTTATGGTTGCCCGTGCCTGTCTGTTTTTCTTGTCCCAGTCCTGATCATTGTCCTGTGCCCTCTCTGTGGTGGTAACCTCTCACAAGTCATCTCTGGATAATAGCATTTCCATTTTAAACTTCCATAGCTGATAATTGTCATGGTTCAGCTTGGCCACTGATGGTTTAACCTCTGAGTTTCCGGCCATTCTCCCTCCTTTATATATGAACAGTCTTAGGCTACTTTCACACTAGCGTTCGATCGGATCCGTTCTGAACGGATCCGATCATAATAATGCAGACGGAGGCTCCGTTCAGAACGGATCCGTCTGCATTATATTGGCATATAAAAGCTAAGTGTGAAAATAGCCTCGGACGGATCCGTCCAGACTTTCAATGTAAAGTCAATGGGGGACGGATCCGCTTGAAGATTGAGCCATATTGTGGCATCTTCAAACTGATCCGTCCCCATTGACTTACATTGTAAGTCTGGACAGATCCGCACCCCTCCGCACGGCCAGGCGGACACCCGAACGCTGCAAGCAGCGTTCAGCTGTCCGCCTGTCCGTGCGGAGGCGAGCGGAGCGGAGGCTGAACGCCGCCAGACTGATGCAGTCTGAGCGGATCCGCATCCATTCAGACTGCATCAGGGCTGGACGGAAGCGTTCGGGTCCGCTCGTGAGCTCCTTCAAACGGAGCTCACGAGCGGACCGACGAACGCTAGTGTGAAAGTAGCCTAACTTGTCTACAGGAGATTTCTCTGGAAAGCTTCCTTATGTCGATCTCCGCATCAGCCACACTGTCTTCTTTTCAGGGCTTTCTTCAGTCACTGGGCCCATAACCTGTTGCAGAGTGGGATTGCTGGGTACAGCAGATCTCAATTCAGATCAGACGTTGTGGAGTAACAGGAACTGGCTTTATTGGAACATGCGTGCAATAACAGAAGGTCACCTTACATGGTGACTGGCACAGACAGGAAAAATAAATTAGCGAGTTCACCTCAATGTACAGGAAATACTACACATCATAGAAATGCATAGAGAAACTACAAGTGATGCATTAGTAACAGCGACATCTAGTGTTATAACTATGAACGGCAGTCAATCCAGCAATAGACTAAGCTGTAAGATGTTGTATCTCCAACAGTTATGTGTTCTAAAGCTTTCTGTGGCGTGTATAAGTGGAAAAAATAAGGGCCTACTTGAGGTTCAGCGGTGCAGTTATATGTTCTAAAGCCTTCTGTGGCGTGTATAAGGGGAAAAAAATAAGGGCCTATTTGCCGTTCAGTGGTGCAGTTATATGTTCCAAAACCTTTTGTGGCGTGTATAAGTGGAAAAAAATAAGGGCCTATTTGCTGTTCAGCGGTGCAGTTAAATGTTCTAAAGGCTTTTATGGTGTGTATTAGTGGCAAAAGAAAAATGTATTTGCTGTTCAGCGGTGCAGTTATATGTTCTAAAGCCCTTTTTGGTGTGTATTAGTGGCAAAAAACAAATAGATTTGCCATTGAGCGGTGAAGTTCCATTGTACTACAGCCATTTACAGGGTGTATTAATAGGATAGATACGTACGTCCTATTAGCTGTTCTGTGGTGATGGGTAATTGTACACCTCCTTTTGCTGTACATACCGAATTACATCGATTAGCCATTCAGCAGTGACATTTTTTGTGAAACAGCCTTTTTTTGGTGAAAATTGATGGGTGATTGTAGACCTCCTTTTTCTGTACAGACTGAATTACGTAGATTAGATATTCAGTGGTGAAATTTTTGGATGAAACAGCCTTTTTGGGGAAAATTGCTGGGTTATTGTAGACCTCCTTTTGCTGTATAGACCGAATTATGTCGATTAGCCAATTATTTGTAAAAAATTTTAGTGAAACAGCCTTTTTTGGGAAAATTTATGGGTGATTGTAGACCTCATTTTGCTGTACAGACAAAATTACGTTGATTAGCCATTCAGCTGTGATTTTTTTTTGTGAAACAGCCTTTATGGGGAAAATGGTGGGTGATTGTAGACTTTCTTTAGTATGAACCGAATTATGTCGATTAGCCATTCAGTGGTGTGATTTGTTTGTCATATAGCCTTTTTTGGGAAAATTGGTCGCTAGCTGTAACTATGGTCAAGGACAATATATGTCCTTTACGGCCCACTGGGTAAATGTGGTTCCTGCCCAGCCACACCAGAAGATTACTGACCAAATGCTGACCGAGTGAAGGTGGATGCTCAACAGACAGTATCCATTTTTGGGGGTTATTGTTCTGACAGATCAGAGGAAGGGCAAAATAATCAGTGACATCAACACAAACTTACTGCTGACACCATCTCCACTCTGTTGGTGGGCTCTACTTATATAAGATTTTAATAGAACAGGTTCTGTAGACATCTATGTGGAATCAGCTGACAACGGTGTAAAAGGAGTGCACTTCTTTTTGGCGCTAACATCGACCTATAAGGCTGAGTTCATACTTGAGTTATTTGGTCAGTTTTGGCCCCGTGACTGTCCAAATAAGTGAAGTGTGCAGTGATTCTAAGAGTGACGCCTGTCATCTGCATTTCATACTGACTCACAGTATTATTTCACTACCATAGCAGACTCCCTATGCATGTTACTGCAAGGCACAGTGTTCTACACCATGATAAAGGCTCTCTGCAGCCAGGAATTAGCAATTTTTAACAAAATCTGCCGCAAACAAATTTGGATGAATCAATTTTTTTTTTTTTATTTGGCAAACTGGGCGAATCGAATTTTAAAAAAATGTGCTCATCTCTATTCTCTAGTAATAATTTACCAGTGAGTGTTAACATGATATTAAGGGTCAGGCCTCAATCATCTGTTTCTGTCTATTCAGTTTCCACATGGTTGGAATAATATTTTTTGGGGACTTGTTCAATTTAATTAACCCAGCATATAGATGAACAGTACAACAATACACACGCTCGGCCAGCAATTTACCTGTGAGTGTTAACATGAAATTGAGCGTGAGGATTGTCCCTTAATCATCCATTAATGTTCATTTATTTCTCCACACATTTAAAATGTAATTTTTTTGGGACTTAAATTTACAAACCGGATTCCCAAAAAGTTGGGACACTAAACAAATTGTGAATAAAAACTGAATGCAATGATGTGGAGATGGCAAATGTCAATATTTTATTTGTAATAGAACGTAGATGACAGATCAAACGTTTAATCCGAGTAAATGTATCATTTTAAAGGAAAAATACGTTGATTCAAATTTTCACAGTGTCAACAAATCCCCCAAATGTTGGGACAAGTAGCAATAAGAGGCTGGAAAAAGTAAATTTGAGCATAACGAAGAGCTGGAAGACCAATTAAAACTAATTAGGTCAATTGGCAACATGATTGGGTATAAAAAGAGCTTCTCAGAGTGGCAGTGTCTCTCAGAAGCCAAGATGGGTAGAGGATCACCAATTCCCACAATGTTGCGCAGAAAGATAGTGGAGCAATATCAGAAAGGTGTTACCCAGCGAAAAATTGCAAAGACTTTGCATCTATCATCATCAACTGTGCATAACATCATCCGAAGATTCAGAGAATCTGGAACAATCTCTGTGCGTAAGGGTCAAGGCCGTAAAACCATACTGGATGCCCGTGATCTCCGGGCCCTTAAACGACACTGCACCACAAACAGGAATGCTACTGTAAAGGAAATCACAGAATGGGCTCAGGAATACTTCCAGAAACCATTGTCAGTGAACACAATCCACCGTGCCATCCGCCGTTGCCAGCTGAAACTCTACAGTGCAAAGAAGAAGCCATTTCTAAGCAAGATCCACAAGCTCAGGCGTTTTCACTGGGCCAGGGATCATTTAAAATGGAGTGTGGCAAAATGGAAGACTGTTCTGTGGTCAGACGAGTCACGATTCGAAGTTCTTTTTGGAAATCTGGGACGCCATGTCATCCGGACCAAAGAGGACAAGGACAACCCAAGTTGTTATCAACGCTCAGTTCAGAAGCCTGCATCTCTGATGGTATGGGGTTGCATGAGTGCGTGTGGCATGGGCAGCTTGCATGTCTGGAAAGGCACCATCAATGCAGAAAAATATATTCAGGTTCTAGAACAACATATGCTCCCATCCAGACGTCATCTCTTTCAGGGAAGACCCTGCATTTTTCAACAAGATAATGCCAGACCACATTCTGCATCAATCACAACATCATGGCTGCGTAGGAGAAGGATCCGGGTACTGAAATGGCCAGTCTGCAGTCCAGATCTTTCACCTATAGAGAACATTTGGCGCATCATAAAGAGGAAGGTGCAACAAAGAAGGCCCAAGACGATTGAACAGTTAGAGGCCTGTATTAGACAAGAATGGGAGAGCATTCCTATTTCTAAACTTGAGAAACTGGTCTCCTCGGTCCCCAGACTGTCTGTTGAGTGTTGTAAGAAGAAGGGGAGATGCCACACAGTGGTGAAAATGGCCTTGTCCCAACTTTTTGGGGATTTGTTGACACCATGAAATTCTGATTCAACATATTTTCCCCTTAAAATGGTACATTTTCTCAGTTTAAACTTTTGTTCCGTGATTTATGTTCTATTCTGAATAAAATATTTGAAGTTGGCACCTTCACATCATTGCATTCAGTTTTTATTCACGATTTGTATAGTGTCCCAACTTTTTGTGAATCCGGTTTGTAATTAAACCAGCATATAGGTGGTCAGTAGCGCACCACACTACTTTCTTGTTAGTGATAATGAGAAATTGAGCATTTACGTGCATTCTATTTCCACACAATTGTAATTTAATTTTGTTTTTGGGGGGTTCAGTTTCAATTTATTAAACCAGCATATGGGGGATAAGAACACAGGCTAGTGTAACAATTTAGCTGTGAGTGCTAACACGATATTAAGGTAATCCGTTTCCGTATATTAAATTTCCACATGGTTGTAACAAAATATTTTTGGGGGACTTCTTCAATTTAATTAAATCAGAATATAGGTCACCAGTACAACAATACACAGGCTAGGGAAGCAATTTACCAGTGAGTTTTAACGTGAAAATGAGTGCGAGGACTGTTGCTTAATTATCCGTTGACGTTAATTTATTTCTCCACATAGTTGAAATTACATTTTTGGGGGACTTGTTCAATTTAATTAAACCAGCATATAGGTGATCAACACCAATACACAGGCCAGCACACAAAAATATCTGTAAGGGATAATGAATTTAGGCCTAAATCTGTTTCCCTTTATTTATGTGTTCACAAACACGTTTCCAATAAAAAAAAAATGTATTGGGGTTGTTGATTATATTCAAACACCAGCGTATATACGTGATTACTACACCAATAGACAGGTTAGCAAACAAAAGTATCTGGGAGTGATAATGAATTTAGGCCTAAATCAGTTTCCCTTTATTTCAGTCTTCACACGTTTACAATCAAATTATTATTATTTTTATTTATTTTTTTTGGGGGGGGGGGGGTTGTTTCTATTCAAACTAGCAGCATATATACATGATAACTACACCAGTACACAGGGTAGTGCACAACAATATCTAAGAGGCCCAAAAATGTCAGGGCTATGGAAGGGTTCCAAATGAAAGACCCAGAGCCAGAATGTGGGTAGAAGCAGCACCAACTATCCGGCCAGAAGTAGTAGTAGTAGTAGCAGTAGCTGCAGTTGTCCCTGCAGGCTTTATGAATGAAGTAGGCACGTGACATCAGTAAGTAGTACAGATGGGGCTGGGGATCGGAACTTCAATGAAAGCTATTATTATAAAATGTCGACCACCAATGATATACAAAAACTTCACATCAGACTCTTTTTGAGATTAAACAGATGGACTATGCTGCTTCTTGAAGTTCCACTATTTAGCCCTTTTCATCAAGCAGGCATAGTGAACACCCAGTCAACAGTGCTGTATGAGAAAAGATTTAAAAAAAAGTGCTGTCAGACAAAAAACTAAAAAAACTAAAACAGTGGTGCCAGCCAAGAAAAATCCGTGGAGTATCTGAAAGTAAAGTAAGAATCTTGGAATCTTTGATCACTACATGAACGGCACATTTCCCATATATCAGTTGTGCCTGGCCAGCTGCTTTAGGCCAGGAGGTGGACACAACTGATATAAGGGTACTGTGCTTCAGTGCACTGATCCAGCTTTCATACAGAGACATAAAAATGTAGCATTCAGCATTTTTCTGTCTGGTGCTATTTTACATCTGGCATCATCAATGATGTGCCGAATAAATATAACTGATCTCATAGAAAACTATGGGCTAAATTTTGGCATTTATCTTAAAGGCTAAGTACACCTTCGCATGCAATTTTTGTTTATGATTGCATTTTACAAATTTTGGGCTAAAAATCATATTTTCAATTGGCCTTTATTAAAAATAATGAGCCGTTCTGTCACAAAGGGTTAACTGTTTTTCTAAATGTGGGACTGGTACTTTCACTTTCACTTTGTGCCAGTCATCTAATAAACCTTATCTCTAAACTACTAAGAGGCAATAAACACTTATTTAAATCACATTCTTATCAGTAGGATAAGAACTGAGCTATAATGAGTGTTTATAAGGTCATAGAGCAGAGATAAGGAGCCCGTCAGATCACCAACTGATGGAAAAGAGAGAAAATCCACAGGCTGCTACTAGAGCATCTCAGCTATGTACAGAAAAAATGGCTCCATATTTTTAATAAAGACCAATTGAAAAAATAATTTTTATCTAATAATGAGTCAATTCAAAAACTAAAAAGAAATTGCCCAAAGGTGTATATAGCCTTTAACTTCATCTATGTGTTCTTTTTTCATTTTCTGGTAGTGTACATAATAATGACTGAAGGAGCACAGAAATGGAAAAATTTTATTAAAGCGGTTTTCTGAGAAATACTGATGACTTACCCTCTGTATAGGTCATCAGTATCTGATTGGTGGGGGTTCGAAAGCCATCACCCACGCCGATCAGCTGTTTTAGAAGGCAGCAGCGCTTGCAGTAGTGTCGCAACCTTCTCTTAGCTTTCCCTAGACCAGTGATGACACGTTCATCGGTCACGTGGCCTAGGAGCAGCTCGGCCCCATTAAAGTGAATGGGGCTGAGCTGCGATACCAAGTACAGCCACTATATAATGTATGGCGCTGTGCTTGGTGAGCTGAAAGAAGGCTGCAGCACTCTTAAGAGCACCGATGCCTTCTCAAACTGCTGATTAGCAGGGGTCATCAGATCCTGATGAACCCTTTAAATCCAAATAAATATACCGTACAGGAAAATTCAATTGTTTAGTTATTGCTCTATCTATGGCTGCATAAAAATCACAGAGCAAATGCACTGCTACACAAATGCATACACATAAACCAACGCAAACAATGCTTAAAATAAATTTCTTCGCGCAGCACATTTTTCTCATTGAAAAAACCTGCACTGACATAATTTATTGCAAGCACTTCTTGTTTATGCCTTTTTAATGAATTTTATTCAGAATAGCATCACATTTATTGAAATCTTTCACCAATGTTCCGGTGTTTAATAATATATTGTGTGTCATGTTATTGAGGTTTTATTAAAACTTATCTGAGTGGCTGTATAAAAAGGCAAGAAAATACTTATATTTACAGCATTACTGCATACATTATTTATACACATTACCACTTTTAAGAGGAAAAATGTATTATTCGTAAAGAAGTTTATCTATCTATCTATTATCTATCTGCAATTTATCAATAATACGCCGAAGCTTCCCCTAGTGGTCCATGCAGGCAGTCAGAATTTTATGGCTATCTAAGCGTAGATCCGCAAGGGGCACATTTTGCAGAGAATATGTGGTAAAATCTACAACAGAATTGACAAATTAAATTTGACCTTGGATTTCACTGCATTGCAAAGGTGAGGAAAATCTGTGGCATACGTTGACATGCTACAAATTTAATATCTGCACTACTAGTCAATTTCCACATGGTTTCTATGCTCACTTTTTGCACAGTGCGTGGATGAGATTTGCTTACATCTCATTCACTTTGCTGTAATTCTAAAACAGTACAGATTTTCTACCTGCAATACCACGGTGGAAAATCCACACTTTATATTTTGTGTCTGGGCAGTAATGGAAAGCAGGAAATTAGAAATTCTGTAAATTATGGGGGTTATCTGGGGGGAATATTTTATATATAAAATTAAAAAACAATGATTACTCACCTCACCAATCTTCCACCGCTGTCTGTTTCACCACTGCTCCAATGCTTGCTGCTCTCCTGATCCTGACTGGACACAAAGGAAATGGCTGGAAATGAATTTTAAGCCAATTGGTGGATCAAAGAGATCAAAATGATTATTTTGATTAATCAATATTTGCTTTTTTTTCTAAAACATAAATTAATATCTATAATAATTATACACCCTTAAGTTGATATATAATGCTGTACCTGAAAATAATATCTATCTATCTAAGTTGCCAACTGGCCAGAAATATCTGCACAGTCCGTAAAAATTGGTGACTTTTTTCCTGTGTCCGAAAAATAATTGATGTGTCTTTTTTAAGGCTGGTTGTACTTGGATAAATTATTTTGGAGGTAATTATCATCATTTTGAAGTTCACAGTAAATGCTGGCGATGAATCCTTATCAGTATATTGAGCTATAGACATGTATTACTTATAATCTTTATAATTCATTATGGTTTTCCAAGGTGTCCTTAAAAATTGTTGGCTGTCCATGATTTTAGTATAAGTTGTCCAGAAAAACAAAACAATCTGTTTCTGCCGGGATTTGAACTCACAACTAGATGTTCGGGTTCGACAGGTTCGGCCGAACTTCACAAAAAAGTTCTAATTCGGGACCCGAACTTAACCCCGAACCCGAATCCCATTGAAGTCAATGGAAAGGGCTAGAGGGCTGCAAAAGGCAGCAAAATCTGGTTAAGAGCATGACAAGTGCTCTGCAAACAAATGTGGATAGGGAAGTAACTTCAAATAACATAAAATATGTAAAAAAAAATAATAATAATCTTGATCTAGGAGGAGGAGGTCCATATGGAGTAGGAGGTTGAGGAGGTGGTGGATGTGGCGGTGTAGGTGAAAGCGGCGGTGGAGGAGGTAGCCAACACTGGTTTTTGTTTTTGTTTTTTTATTTTATTTTATAAATTTTTTATTTTTGTTCAAATTTGGGTAGACCCCAAAACATTGAGAGAGATAAAAAATAAAACAAAGAGAAAATGCGCTGGACTACAACAATGGCTAGGTGAGGCTGGTATATATGTCTATTCTGCACAAGGTACGGACAAGTACTGTGGGATCCCTGCCTGGTTCATTTTAATAAATGTGAGCTTATCCACATTGGCTGTGGACAGGCAGCTGTGCTTGTCTGTGATAACGCCCCCTGCCATGCTAAACACACGTTCAGACAATACACTGGCTGCAGGGCAGGCCAGCACCTTCAAACCTCCAAGGCGTAAAAAGGCAAGCTCAGGCCATGTGCTCAATTTGGAGACCCAGAAGAAGGGGACAGACCCATCATTCAGTACGTGGAGGCGTGTGCACACATACTGCTCCACCATGTTGCTGAAATGCTGCCTCCTGCTAAGACGTTCCACATCAGCTGGTGGTGCTGGTTGATGTGGCATGCTGACAAAGCTTTTCCACATTTCAGCCATGCTAACCCTGCCTTCTGAGGTGCCGGCGGTGCCCCAGCTGCGTTGGCGACCTCTTCCTCCTCCTCTGCCTTCGCCTTGCGCATTTTACGATCACGCTCCAGTGACGGAATTAAGGACGGTACGTTGTCCTTGTAACGGGGATCCAGCAACATGGCCACCCAGTAATCAGCACAAGCTGTCCTCTGTGGGAGGTGTATCGTCTGTGTCCTCTGTATCCCCCCAGCCACGCACCAGTGATGGCGATGAGCTGGTTTGGGTGAACACGGTTTCTCCTCCTCCATCTCCTCCTCCTCATCCTCCACCTCCTTATCCTCCAGAACTGTGCCCTGGCTGGACAATTGTATACCTGGCGTATGTTGGTGCAGGAACCCACCCTCAGAGCCACTTGTGAATGACTGGCCTGAAACCCTTGTAAATGATCCCTCTTCCTTCTCCTCTTGTCCCACATACTCTTCCATCATCGCCCAAGGTGTTTTTTCAAGGCGGTATAGAAGTGGGATAGTAGCGCTGAGAACAAGACACACAGATCTCGCATGGAGGCCCAGTCATTGGTGGTGAAGTGGTGCTGTTCCGCAGAGCGACTCACCCGTGCGTGCTGCAGCAGAAACTCCACTATCACCTGCTGCTGCTCGCGCACTCTGGCCAGCATGTGCAAGGTGGAGTTCCACCTTGTGGGCACGTCGCATATGAGGCGGTGAGCGGGAAGGCCGAAGTTATGCTGCAGCGATGACCGGTGAGCAGCAGCAGGATGAGAACCTCGAAAGCGAGCACAGACGGCCCGCACTTTCTGCAGCAGCTCTGACATATTGGGGTAATTTTTAAGGAATTTCTGCACCATCAAATTCAGCACATGCGCCAGGCAAGGGATGTGCGTCAAACCGGCTTGGCCCAGAGCTACTACGAGATTTTGCCCCTTATCCTACACCACCAGGCCGGGCTTGAGGCTCACTGGCACCAACCACTCATCGGTCTGTTGTTCCATGCCCGTCCACAGCTCCTGTGCGGTGTGGGGTTTGTCCCCCAAACAGATATGTTTTAAAACTGCCTGCTGTCGTTTACCCCTTGTTGTGCTGAAGTTGGTGGTGAAGGAGTTACGCTGACCGGATGAGGAGGCGGTAGAGGATGAGGAAGCGGAGTAGGAGGTGGAAGCAACAGGAGGCAAAGAGAAACGCCCTAAAATCCTCGGTGGTGGAAGGACATGCGCCAAACTGCTATCCGCCTCAGGCCCACCAGCCACTGCATTTACCCAGTGTGCTGTTAGGGAGATATAACGTCCCTACCGTGTTTACTAGTCAACGTAGCCGTAGTTAGGTGGACCTTGCCACAGATGGCATTGCGCAGTGCACACCTGATTTTGGCAGTAGTGGCAGCTGGGAACGACGTACTGTGGGACAGCCACCGCCATAAAGCTTTTAAAATTCTCCATCTCCACCAGACGGAATGACAGCATTTCAAAGGCCAGGAATTTTGAAATGCTGGCATTCAGGGCCAGGGATCGCGAGTGGGTAGGGGGGTACTTCCTCTTTCGCTCCAGTGTTTGGGAGATAGACAGCTGAACGCTTCCATGGGACATTGTGGAGATGCTTGGTGACCGAGGTGGTCGCATTGCTGGCACATCCTCTGTTTGTGGGGTGGCAGGTGCCACTGTCACTCCAGAGGGGGATGAAGAGACCGAGACTGCAGCAGAAGAGGAAGCAGGAGGAGCCGGAGACCTTTATTGGTTTTTGAGGTGTCTACTCCACTGCAGCTCGTGCTTTGCACTTGGATGCCTGGTCATGCAGGTTGTTCCTCAGGAAAATCCCATTGAGAGGATTGAAACGTCGCATGCTTGGTGAATAAAGTTTTTTCATTTTCTTTACTACGTGCATGTGCTGCGGAATTCTTTTATTTTATATCGTTGGAGGTGGATCGCCTACTCAGCCGCTGGCACTCCGAGTATACTACACAGACAGTGGTGCTGCCCACATTCCTTTTTATACCTACATATCTATCTATCTATTGATATATCTACCTATCTATAAGTCTAACTCTCTATTTTCTAATATTTATCTATCTATCTATCTATCTAGAAAAAACGCGAAATAGGAGCCGCACTGCGGAAAATAGTACAGGCGGAGTGCCAGCGGCTGTGAAGGCGGTCCCCCTTCAAGACGTCTAGTAGAAAGAAATCCATGGCACATCCAAGGGGTAAAATAAGAACAACTTTTATTCACCAGACAGCGACGTTTCGATCCACCTGCTTGAGAAAGATCCCAAAGAGGTGGATCGAAACGTCGCTGTCTGGTGAATAAAAGTTGTTCTTATTTTACGCCTTGGATGTGCCATGGATTTCTTTCTACTATCTATCTATTTTTTTACAGCTGAAACGTTGCATCATGTGATGACTGTACTGTTTGAATAAAGTGACGGGGGAAGAGTCTGTTTGCGGACCCTCGTTTTTGTTTATACCTATCAATATATATATTTTACCTCTGTCAATCTAAATCTGTCTAATTGTAATTTGTCATGGTGACTAAAATGCATTTTCTGTTTGACAATTAGGATAATTGCGCGCATTGCGGATTATATGCGGTTTCTCGTGCGGAAAACCCCCCAGTGTAATACTGGACCAGCAAAGTGAATGAGAGCTGACACCTTTTATGTACACTTTGCCTTTTTCTTCAGAAATTGACCTGCTGTGTGGATTTGGGAATCTGCAGCATATCAATTGTTTGTGCGATTCTGCAACCTGTGTAGAATGGTTTCCCCATAGGCCTCGATGGTGTTGTTATCTGCACCAAAATCCACAAAAAAAGCCGCACAAAAAACACATAAAAATTGAATAATGCTGATTCGTACATTTCTTCATACAACCTTACAATTATTTGACATGTACTTCATAGAAAATAAAAAGCATGAGGAATTTAAACAATCACATTTTTACTTTCCACCAGTAGGTGGCGCTATTTAGTGGCTAAAATTCTTAAAGTTCTCAAATCTATTTATATTTTATCTGCCTGTAAAAATAGCATTTCCATCCACCCAGATTCTGTGCAGCGTGTTATACTGTATATATACTGTAGTCACATGTATTACATGTTATCTGCTTTCAGTCTGACATCTCAGTCTAGGAATAACAATCTCTAAGCTTGCAGTCTGTAACAACACTCGGCCCCGGGGGTCCTGCAAGACTCCTGTAGCTGCTCTGTGCTTTACGCTGGAAGTGGGTTCTGTATAATGCATATTTGCTGCTTAGCAAACTATTATGAGTAGGGATGAGCGAACTCGAACTGTATAGTTCGGGTTCGTACCGAATTTTGGGGTGTCCGTGACACGGACCCGAACCCGGACATTTTCGTAAAAGTCCGGGTTCGGGTTCGGTGTTCGTCGCTTTCTTCGCGCTTTTGTGACGCTTTCTTGGCGCTTTTTGAAAGGCTGCAAAGCAGCCAATCAACAAGCGTCATACTACTTGCCCCAAGAGGCCATCACAGCCATGCCTACTATTGGCATGGCTGTGATTGGCCAGAGCACCATGTGACCCAGCCTCTATTTAAGCTGGAGTCACATAGCGCCGCCCGTCACTCTGCTCTGATTAGCGTAGGGAGAGGTTGCGGCTGCGACAGTAGGGCGAGATTAGGCAGATTAACTCCTCCAAAGGACTTGATTAACTGATCGATCTGCAGCTGTGGATCATTGAGCTGCTGATCCTCAATTGCTCACTGTTTTTAGGCTGCCCAGACCGTTTGTCAGTCACATTTTTCTGGGGTGATCGGCGGCCATTTTGTGTCTTGTGGTGCGCCAGCACAAGCTGCGACCAAGTGCATTTAACCCTCAATGGTGTGGTTGTTTTTTGGCTAAAGCCTACATCAGGGTGAAGCTGTCACACCAAGTGCATTTAACCAGCAATAGTCTGTTCATTTTTTGGCCATATACAAAATCAGGGGCAAGCTGCGCCTGTCACCAAGTGCATTTAACCCTCAATGGTGTGGTTGTTTTTTGGCTAAAGCCTACATCAGGGTGAAGCTGTCACACCAAGTGCATTTAACCAGCAATAGTCTGTTCATTTTTTGGCCATATACAAAATCAGGGGCAAGCTGCGCCTGTCACCAAGTGCATTTAACCCTCAATGGTGTGGTTGTTTTTTGGCTAAAGCCTACATCAGGGTGAAGCTGTCACACCAAGTGCATTTAACCAGCAATAGTCTGTTCATTTTTTGGCCATATACAAAATCAGGGGCAAGCTGCGCCTGTCACCAAGTGCATTTAACCCTCAATGGTGTGGTTGTTTTTTGGCTAAAGCCTACATCAGGGTGAAGCTGTCACACCAAGTGCATTTAACCAGCAATAGTCTGTTCATTTTTTGGCCATATACAAAATCAGGGGCAAGCTGCGCCTGTCACCAAGTGCATTTAACCCTCAATGGTGTGGTTGTTTTCTGGCTAAAGCCTACATCAGGGTGAAGCTGTCACACCAAGTGCATTTAACCAGCAATAGTCTGTTTATTTTTTGGCCATATACTACATCAGGGGCAAGCTGCGCCCGTCACCAAGTGCATTTAACCCTCAGTAGTGTGGTTGGTCAAGCTGTGACACCAAGTGCATTTAACCAGCAATAGTCTGTTCATTTTTTGGCCATATACTACATCAGGGGCAAGCTGCGCCCGTCACCAAGTGCATTTAACCAGCAATAGTGTGGTTATTTTTTGGCCATATCCCAGTCTAATTCTGTCACTAAATCCATACCGGTCACCCAGCGCCTAAATACTAGGCCTCAAATTTATATCCCGCTAAATCTCTCGTTACCGCTGTCCTGTTGTAGCTGGGAAAGTTATTTAGTGTCCGTCAAAGCACATTTTTTGTTCTGGGTTGAAGTACAATTCCCAATTTAGCAATTTCATAATTTAGTGGTTTCTGCTATATCAGAGCTATTTGAAATCTATCCCTAAAAGGGTATATAATATTCAAGGTGCACATTGGGTCATTCAGAATAACTTCACACACACCCGCTACTGTGTATTTTCAAGTCTAATTCTGTCACTAAACCCATACCTGTCACCCAGCGCCTAAATACTAGGCCTCAAATTTATATCCTGCTAAATCTCTCGTTACCGCTGTCCTGTTGTAGCTGGGAAAGTTATTTAGTGTCCGTCAAAGCACATTTTTTGTTCTGGGTTGAAATACAATTCCCAATTTAGCAATTTCATAATTTAGTGGTTTCTGCTATATCAGAGCTATTTGAAATCTATCCCTAAAAGGGTATATAATATTCAAGGTGCACATTGGGTCATTCAGAATAACTTCACACACACCCGCTACTGTGTATTTCCAAGTCTAATTCTGTCACTAAACCCATACCTGTCACCCAGCGCCTAAATACTAGGCCTCAAATTTATATCCTGCTAAATCTCTCGTTACCGCTGTACTGTTGTTGCTTGGAAAGATATTTAGTGTCCGTCAAAGCACATTTTTTGTTCTGGGTTGAAGTACAATTCCCAATTTAGCAATTTCATAATTTAGTGGTTTCTGCTATATCAGAGCTATTTGAAATCTATCCCTAAAAGGGTATATAATATTCAAGGTGCACATTGGGTCATTCAGAATAACTTCACACACACCCGCTACTGTGTATTTTCAAGTCTAATTCTGTCACTAAACCCATACCTGTCACCCAGCGCCTAAATACTAGGCCTCAAATTTATATCCTGCTAAATCTCTCGTTACCGCTGTACTGTTGTTGCTGGGCAAGATATTTAGTGTCCGTCAAAGCACATTTTTTGTTCTGGGTTGAAATACAATTCCCAATTTAGCAATTTCATAATTTAGTGGTTTCTGCTATATCAGAGCTATTTGAAATCTATCCCTAAAAGGGTATATAATATTCAAGGTGCACATTGGGTCATTCAGAATAACTTCACACACACCCGCTACTGTGTATTTCCAAGTCTAATTCTGGCACTAAACCCATACCTGTCACCCAGCGCCTAAATACTAGGCCTCAAATTTATATCCCGCTAAATCTGTCCTTAGTGCTGTAGCTGGGCGAGTTATTTAGTGTCCGTTCAAGCACATTTCTTGTTCTGGGTTGAAATACAATTCCCAATTTAGCAATTTCATAATTTAGTGGTTTCTGCTATATCAGAGCTATTTGAAATCTATCCCTAAAAGGGTATATAATATTCAAGGTGCACATTGGGTCATTCAGAATAACTTCACACACACCCGCTACTGTGTATTTCCAAGTCTAATTCTGGCACTAAACCCATACCTGTCACCCAGCGCCTAAATACTAGGTCTCAAATTTATATCCCGCTAAATCTGTCCTTAGTGCTGTAGCTGGGCGAGTTATTTAGTGTCCGTTCAAGCACATTTCTTGTTCTGGGTTGAAATACAATTCCCAATTTAGCAATTTCATAATTTAGTGGTTTCTGCTATATCAGAGCTATTTGAAATCTATCCCTAAAAGGGTATATAATATTCAAGGTGCACATTGGGTCATTCAGAATAACTTCACACACACCCGCTACTGTGTATTTCCAAGTCTAATTCTGGCACTAAACCCATACCTGTCACCCAGCGCCTAAATACTAGGCCTCAAATTTATATCCCGCTAAATCTGTCCTTAGTGCTGTAGCTGGGCGAGTTATTTAGTGTCCGTTCAAGCACATTTCTTGTTCTGGGTTGAAATACAATTCCCAATTTAGCAATTTCATAATTTAGTGGTTTCTGCTATATCAGAGCTATTTGAAATCTATCCCTAAAAGGGTATATAATATTCAAGGTGCACATAGGGTCATTCAGAATAACTTCACACACACGCTTCTGTGCATTTCCAAGTCTAATTCTGTCACTAAATCCATACCGGTCACCCAGCGCCTAAATACTAGGCCTCAAATTTATATCCAGCTAAATCTGTCCCTAGTGCTGTAGCTGGGCGAGTTATTTAGTGTCCGTTCAAGCACATTTCTTGTTCTGGGTTGAAATACAATTCCCAATTTAGCAATTTCATAATTTAGTGGTTTCTGCTATATCAGAGCTATTTGAAATCTATCCCTAAAAGGGTATATAATATTCAAGGTGCACATTGGGTCATTCAGAATAACTTCACACACACCCGCTACTGTGTATTTCCAAGTCTAATTCTGGCACTAAACCCATACCTGTCACCCAGCGCCTAAATACTAGGCCTCAAATTTATATCCCGCTAAATCTGTCCTTAGTGCTGTAGCTGGGCGAGTTATTTAGTGTCCGTTCAAGCACATTTCTTGTTCTGGGTTGAAATACAATTCCCAATTTAGCAATTTCATAATTTAGTGGTTTCTGCTATATCAGAGCTATTTGAAATCTATCCCTAAAAGGGTATATAATATTCAAGGTGCACATAGGGTCATTCAGAATAACTTCACACACACGCTTCTGTGCATTTCCAAGTCTAATTCTGTCACTAAATCCATACCGGTCACCCAGCGCCTAAATACTAGGCCTCAAATTTATATCCAGCTAAATCTGTCCCTAGTGCTGTAGCTGGGCGAGTTATTTAGTGTCCGTTCAAGCACATTTCTTGTTCTGGGTTGAAATACAATTCCCAATTTAGCAATTTCATAATTTAGTGGTTTCTGCTATATCAGAGCTATTTGAAATCTATCCCTAAAAGGGTATATAATATTCAAGGTGCACATTGGGTCATTCAGAATAACTTCACACACACCCGCTACTGTGTATTTCCAAGTCTAATTCTGTCACTAAATCCATACCGGTCACCCAGCGCCTAAATACTAGGCCTCAAATTTATATCCAGCTAAATCTGTCCTTAGTGCTGTAGCTGGGCGAGTTATTTAGTGTCCGTTCAAGCACATTTCTTGTTCTGGGTTGAAATACAATTCCCAATTTAGCAATTTCATAATTTAGTGGTTTCTGCTATATCAGAGCTATTTGAAATCTATCCCTAAAAGGGTATATAATATTCAAGGTGCACATTGGGTCATTCAGAATAACTTCACACACACACGCTTCTGTGCATTTCCAAGTCTAATTCTGTCACTAAATCCATACCGGTCACCCAGCGCCTAAATACTAGGCCTCAAATTTATATCCCGCTGAATTTGAATACAATACATTGGGCCAAATAATATATTTGTTGTTGTGGTGAACCATAACAATGAGAAAAACATCTAGTAAGGGACGCGGACGTGGACATGGTCGTGGTGGTGTTAGTGGACCCTCTGGTGCTGGGAGAGGACGTGGCCGTTCTGCCACATCCACACGTCCTAGTGTACCAACTACCTCAGGTCCCAGTAGCCGCCAGAATTTACAGCGATATATGGTGGGGCCCAATGCCGTTCTAAGGATGGTAAGGCCTGAGCAGGTACAGGCATTAGTCAATTGGGTGGCCGACAGTGGATCCAGCACGTTCACATTATCTCCCACCCAGTCTTCTGCAGAAAGCGCACAGATGGCGCCTGAAAACCAACCCCATCAGTCTGTCACATCACCCCCATGCATACCAGGGAAACTGTCTCAGCCTCAAGTTATGCAGCAGTCTCTTATGCTGTTTGAAGACTCCGCTGGCAGGGTTTCCCAAGGGCATCCACCTAGCCCTTCCCCAGCGGTGAAAGACATAGAATGCACTGACGCACAACCACTTATGTTTCCTGATGATGAGGACATGGGAATACCACCTCAGCATGTCTCTGATGATGACGAAACACAGGTGCCAACTGCTGCGTCTTTCTGCAGTGTGCAGACTGAACAGGAGGTCAGGGATCAAGACTGGGTGGAAGACGATGCAGGGGACGATGAGGTCCTAGACCCCACATGGAATGAAGGTCGTGCCACTGACTTTCACAGTTCGGAGGAAGAGGCAGTGGTGAGACCGAGCCAACAGCGTAGCAAAAGAGGGAGCAGTGGGCAAAAGCAGAACACCCGCCGCCAAGAGACTCCGCCTGCTACTGACCGCCGCCATCTGGGACCGAGCACCCCAAAGGCAGCTTCAAGGAGTTCCCTGGCATGGCACTTCTTCAAACAATGTGCTGACGACAAGACCCGAGTGGTTTGCACGCTGTGCCATCAGAGCCTGAAGTGAGGCATTAACGTTCTGAACCTGAGCACAACCTGCATGACCAGGCACCTGCATGCAAAGCATGAACTGCAGTGGAGTAAACACCTTAAAACCAAGGAAGTCACTCAGGCTCCCCCTGCTACCTCTTCTGCTGCTGCCGCCTCGGCCTATTCTGCTGCTGCCGCCTCGGCCTCTTCCTCCGCCTCTGGAGGAACGTTGGCACCTGCCGCCCAGCAAACAGGGGATGTACCACCAACACCACCACCACCACCTCCGTCACCAAGCGTCTCAACCATGTCACACGCCAGCGTTCAGCTCTCCATCTCACAAACATTTGATAGAAAGCGTAAATTCCCACCTAGCCACCCTCGATCCCTGGCCCTGAATGCCAGCATTTCTAAACTACTGGCCTATGAAATGCTGTCATTTAGGCTGGTGGACACAGACAGCTTCAAACAGCTCATGTCGCTTGCTGTCCCACAGTATGTTGTTCCCAGCCGGCACTACTTCTCCAAGAGAGCCGTGCCTTCCCTGCACAACCAAGTATCCGATAAAATCAAGTGTGCACTGCGCAACGCCATCTGTGGCAAGGTCCACCTAACCACAGATACGTGGACCAGTAAGCACGGCCAGGGACGCTATATCTCCCTAACTGCACACTGGGTAAATGTAGTGGCAGCTGGGCCCCAGGCGGAGAGCTGTTTGGCGCACGTCCTTCCGCCGCCAAGGATCGCAGGGCAACATTCTTTGCCTCCTGTTGCCACCTCCTCCTTCTCGGCTTCCTCCTCCTCTTCTTCCACCTGCTCATCCAGTCAGCCACACACCTTCACCACCAACTTCAGCACAGCCCGGGGTAAACGTCAGCAGGCCATTCTGAAACTCATATGTTTGGGGGACAGGCCCCACACCGCACAGGAGTTGTGGCGGGGTATAGAACAACAGACCGACGAGTGGTTGCTGCCGGTGAGCCTCAAGCCCGGCCTGGTGGTGTGTGATAATGGGCGAAATCTCGTTGCAGCTCTGGGACTAGCCAATTTGACGCACATCCCTTGCTTGGCGCATGTGCTGAATTTGGTGGTGCAGAAGTTCATTCACAACTACCCCGACATGTCAGAGCTGCTGCATAAAGTGCGGGCCGTCTGTTCGCGCTTCCGGCGTTCACATCCTGCTGCTGCTCGCCTGTCTGCGCTACAGCGTAACTTCGGCCTTCCCGCTCACCGCCTCATATGCGACGTGCCCACCAGGTGGAACTCCACCTTGCACATGCTGGACAGACTGTGCGAGCAGCAGCAGGCCATAGTGGAGTTTCAGCTGCAGCACGCACGGGTCAGTCGCACTACAGAACAGCACCACTTCACCACCAATGACTGGGCCTCCATGCGAGACCTGTGTGCCCTGTTGCGCTGTTTCGAGTACTCCACCAACATGGCCAGTGGCGATGACACCGTTATCAGCGTTACAATACCACTTCTATGTCTCCTTGAGAAAACACTTAGGGCGATGATGGAAGAGGAGGTGGCCCAGGAGGAGGAGGAGGAGGAGGAGGAAGAGGGGTCATTTTTAGCACTTTCAGGCCAGTCTCTTCGAAGTGACTCAGAGGGAGGTTTTTGGCAACAGCAGAGGCCAGGTACAAATGTGGCCAGCCAGGGCCCACTACTGGAGGACGAGGAGGACGAGGATGAGGAGGAGGTGGAGGAGGATGAGGATGAAGCATGGTCACAGCGGGGTGGCACCCAACGCAGCTCGGGTCCATCACTGGTGCGTGGCTGGGGGGAAAGGCAGGACGATGACGATACGCCTCCCACAGAGGACAGCTTGTCCTTATCCCTGGGCAGCCTGGCACACATGAGCGACTACATGCTGCAGTGCCTGCGCAACGACAGCAGAGTTGCCCACATTTTAACCTGTGCGGACTACTGGGTTGCCACCCTGCTGGATCCACGCTACAAAGACAATGTGCCCACCTTACTTCCTGCACTGGAGCGTGATAGGAAGATGCGCGAGTACAAGCGCACGTTGGTAGACGCGCTACTGAGAGCATTCCCAAATGTCACAGGGGAACAAGTGGAAGCCCAAGGCCAAGGCAGAGGAGGAGCAAGAGGTCGCCAAGGCAGCTGTGTCACGGCCAGCTCCTCTGAGGGCAGGGTTAGCATGGCAGAGATGTGGAAAACTTTTGTCAACACGCCACAGCTAACTGCACCACCACCTGATACGCAACGTGTTAGCAGGAGGCAACATTTCACTAACATGGTGGAACAGTACGTGTGCACACCCCTCCACGTACTGACTGATGGTTCGGCCCCATTCAACTTCTGGGTCTCTAAATTGTCCACGTGGCCAGAGCTAGCCTTTTATGCCTTGGAGGTGCTGGCCTGCCCGGCAGCCAGCGTTTTGTCTGAACGTGTATTCAGCACGGCAGGGGGCGTCATTACAGACAAACGCAGCCGCCTGTCTACAGCCAATGTGGACAAGCTGACGTTCATAAAAATGAACCAGGCATGGATCCCACAGGACCTGTCCGTCCCTTGTCCAGATTAGACATTAACTACCTCCCCATAACCATATATTATTGGACTCCAGGGCACTTCCTCATTCAATCCTATTTTTATTTTCATTTTACCATTATATTGCGATGCTACCCAAAGTTGAATGAACCTCTCCTCTGCCTGTGTGCTAGGCCTAAATATATGCCAATGGACTGTTGCAGTGGTGGCTGACATGAAGCCTGATTCTCTGCTATGACATGCAGACTAATTCTCTGCTGACATGAAGCCAGATTGTCTGTTACGGGACCTCTCTCCTCTGCCTGGGTGCTGGGCCTAAATTTATGACAATGGACTGTTGCAGTGGTGGCTGACGTGAAGCCTCATTCTCTGCTATGACATGCAGACTGATTCTCTGCTGACATGAAGCCAGATTGTCTGTTACGGGACCTCTCTGCTCTGCCTGTGTGCTAGGCCTAAATATATGCCAATGGACTGTTGCAGTGGTGGCTGACGTGAAGCCTGATTCTCTGCTATGACATGCAGACTGATTCTCTGCTGTCATGAAGCCAGATTGTCTGTTACGGGACCTCTCTGCTCTGCCTGTGTGCTAGGCCTAAATATATGCCAATGGACTGTTGCAGTGGTGGGTGACGTGAAGCCTCATTCTCTGCTATGACATGCAGACTGATTCTCTGCTGACATGAAGCCAGATCCTCTTTTACGGGACCTCTCTCCTCTGCCTGGGTGCTGGGCCTAAATTTATGACAATGGACTGTTGCAGTGGTGGCTGACGTGAAGCCTCATTCTCTGCTATGACATGCAGACTGATTCTCTGCTGACATGAAGCCAGATCCTCTGTTACGGGACCTCTCTCCTCTGCCTGGGTGCTGGGCCTAAATTTATGACAATGGACTGTTGCAGTGGTGGCTGACGTGAAGCCTGATTCTCTGCTATGACATGCAGACTGATTCTCTGCTGTCATGAAGCCAGATTGTCTGTTACGGGACCTCTCTGCTCTGCCTGTGTGCTAGGCCTAAATATATGCCAATGGACTGTTGCAGTGGTGGGTGACGTGAAGCCTGATTCTCTGCTATGATATGAAGACTGATTCTCTGCTGACATGAAGCCAGATTGTCTGTTACGGGACCTTTCTCCTCTGCCTGGGTTCTGGGCCTAAATTTATGAAAATTGACTCTTACAGTGGTGGGTGACGTGAAGCCTGATTCTCTGCTATGATATGAAGACTGATTCTCTGCTGACATGAAGCCAGATTGTCTGTTACGGGACCTTTCTCCTCTGCCTGGGTTCTGGGCCTAAATTTATGAAAATTGACTCTTACAGTGGTGGGTGACGTGAAGCCTGATTCTCTGCTATGATATGAAGACTGATTCTCTGCTGACATGAAGCCAGATTGTCTGTTACGGGACCTTTCTCCTCTGCCTGGGTTCTGGGCCTAAATTTATGAAAATTGACTCTTACAGTGGTGGGTGACGTGAAGCCTGATTCTCTGCTATGATATGAAGACTGATTCTCTGCTGACATGAAGCCAGATTCTCTGTTACGGGACCTCTCTCCTCTGCCTGGGTGCTGGGCCTAAATTTATGACAATGGACTGTTGCAGTGGTGGCTGACGTGAAGCCTGATTCTCTGCTATGACATGCAGACTGATTCTCTGCTGACATGAAGCCAGATCCTCTGTTACGGGACCTCTCTCCTCTGCCTGTGTGTGTGCTGGGCCTAAATATATGCCAATGGACTGTTGCAGTGGTGGCTGACGTGAAGCCTCATTCTCTGCTATGACATGCAGACTGATTCTCTGCTGACATGAAGCCAGATTCTCTGTTACGGGACCTCTCTCCTCTGCCTGTGTGTGTGCTGGGCCTAAATATATGCCAATGGACTGTTGCAGTGGTGGCTGACGTGAAGCCTCATTCTCTGCTATGACATGCAGACTAATTCTCTGCTGACATGAAGACAGATTCTCTGTTACGGGACCTCCCTCCTCTGCCTGGGTGCTGGGCCTAAATATATGCCAATGGACTGTTGCAGTGGTGGCTGACGTGAAGCCTCATTCTCTGCTATGACATGCAGACTAATTCTCTGCTGACATGAAGACAGATTCTCTGTTACGGGACCTCCCTCCTCTGCCTGTGTGTGTGCTGGGCCTAAATATATGCCAATGGACTGTTGCAGTGGTGGCTGACGTGAAGCCTCATTCTCTGCTATGACATGCAGACTAATTCTCTGCTGACATGAAGCCAGATTCTCTGTTACGGGACCTCTCTCCTCTGCCTGTGTGTGTGCTGGGCCTAAATATATGCCAATGGACTGTTGCAGTGGTGGCTGACGTGAAGCCTCATTCTCTGCTATGACATGCAGACTAATTCTCTGCTGACATGAAGACAGATTCTCTGTTACGGGACCTCCCTCCTCTGCCTGGGTGCTGGGCCTAAATATATGCCAATGGACTGTTGCAGTGGTGGCTGACGTGAAGCCTCATTCTCTGCTATGACATGCAGACTGATTCTCTGCTGACATGAAGCCAGATTGTCTGTTACGGGACCTCTCTCCTCTGCCTGGGTGCTGGGTAGTGTTGAGCGCGAATATTCGAAAAGCAAATTTTTTTCGCGAATATCGCAACTTCGCGATTTCGCGAATATTTCGAATATAGTGCTATATATTCGTAAAAACGAATATTCGTTTTTTGTTTCCCCCCCCCCCCCCCCCCACAAAATTACAGTACACATATAATTGATTGTTTCCCAAAGGTCCAACAGCTCAGATCTTACTCACATTGCCTAGAAAGTGATTGAGGCGCGAATCTTCGTAAGGCGATTTTATTAGCGCACATGCGAATATCGGCACGTCCCAGAACAGAGGCAAAGGGCTTTGCATTCATACATTAGTGAATTGAGTTGCGAATCTTCGTAAGGCGATTTTATTAGCGCACATGCGAATATCTACACTTGTCCCAGAACAGAGGCAAAGGGCTTTGCATTCATACATTAGTGATTGAATTGAGCTGCGAATCTTCGTAAGGCGATTTTATTAACGCAAATGCAAATATCTACACTTGTCCCCAGAACAGAGAGGCAAAGGCCTGTGCATTCATATAGTATAGCACCATATTCGCGAATACGTAGAACTTCGTAAAATTCGATTAACGAAAATTCGTATTTTTTATTTTACTTTCCACCTTACAGATTACATTGATCTGTACTCTGTCAACTACTGTCATCACCCCCCACTGTATCTCGATTGATTCCCAAAAGTCTCACATTCCCTAGAAAGTGATTGAGGTGCGAATCTTCGTAAGGCGATTTTATTAGCGCACATGCGAATATCTACACTTGTCCCAGAACAGAGGCAAAGGGCATTGCATTCATACATTAGTGATTGAATTGAGTTGCGAATCTTCGTAAGGCGATTTCATTAGCGCACATGTGAATTTTGCATAAAATATATGTATTATGCGATGCGAAAATTCGAATTATCGCATATGCGAAATAATAACGAATTTGAATAATCGCGAATATTTTACGAATATTCTTTCGAATATTCACAAAATTTCGCGAATTCGAATATGGGACATGCCGCTCAACACTAGTGCTGGGCCTAAATTTATGACAATGGACTGTTGCAGTGGTGGGTGACGTGAAGCCTGATTCTCTGCTATGACATGCAGACTGATTCTCTGCTGACATGAAGCCAGATTGTCTGTTACGGGACCTCTCTCCTCTGCCTGGGTGCTGGGCCTAAATATATGCCAATGGACTGTTGCAGTGGTGGCTGACGTGAAGCCTCATTCTCTGCTATGACATGCAGACTAATTCTCTGCTGACATGAAGCCAGATTGTCTGTTACGGGACCTCTCTCCTCTGCCTGGGTGCCGGGGCCTAAATATCTGAGAATGGACTGTTCCAGTGGTGGGTGACGGGAAGCCAGATTCTCTGCTATGGAACCTCTCTCCAATTGATTTTGGTTAATTTTTATTTATTTAATTTTTATTTTTATTCATTTCCCTATCCACATTTGTTTGCAGGGGATTTACCTACATGTTGCTGCCTTTTGCAGCCCTCTAGCTCTTTCCTGGGCTGTTTTACAGCCTTTTTAGTGCCGAAAAGTTCGGGTCCCCATTGACTTCAATGGGGTTCGGGTTCGGGACGAAGTTCGGATCGGGTTCGGATCCCGAACCCGAACATTTCCGGGATGTTCGGCCGAACTTCTCGAACCCGAACATCCAGGTGTTCGCTCAACTCTAATTATGAGCTCTGTTATTATGTATTAAACATCTTTACTTTTATTGAATAATACAGGAATAGTCCATCAATGGGACCCAAAAAGCTGCAGATTTTACAATATTCTGGTCTTTTGGGTGATCGTGTAAAAGTAAGGAAACTTCAAGAAAAATATAATATGCCATATTTTAATATAAAATGCCATGCTATAGATAGGGCATGTTTCTAGAGGAATTTCTTTTGCTTACACTTTCACTACCTGATCTGATATGGGCTCCATGGCTGGCGCCTTCTATGGGCACTGCATTGGCAAGCACATTTCTATGGGCACTATTCTGACTGGCAGGTATTATTGATGATAACACACTTTAAGGAATGCAAATGTCAATACAGGCTGATGCGACAGTCGCCCTGACTGTGTATTTCAGTGCACCTCTGAGACAGCAGGGGAACTGGGGGCAGTAAAAAATAAAATAAAATTGCAATCTGCAGTACTATGCATGAATTACTGTAGATAATAGCCCAAAATCGGGGTGACAGATTCCCTTTAAGAGCCACCAGTTTGTACCCAGCTTTTTATTTTTCTACCATTATATAAGAATATGATGGGTTGCAATAATGGAATTCGGAATTAATAGAGGAAAGTATTCTGTTAAGGACCCTCATCTAATGTACTGAGATCGTTGGGGGTCCAACACCACATCCAAACAGCTGTCCTCTGCAGCCTCCAGCACCAGAACTAGCACAGCTCCATGCAAATACAGTGCCCAAGCTGGCTAATTGCAGTTCGGCTTCCATTCACTTGAATGGTAACCTTGCACAGACACTACACTTCGAATGAAGCTGAGCTTCCACTCTGTTCAAAGTGCTACTTCTGTTGCTGGGGAAAGGGGGATCGGACCTCCATTGATCTGATATTGATGACCTGTCCTGAGAATACGTCATCAATATCTGGAGCCTGAAAAAGATTAGCCACGAGGAGAGTGCCTCACTCTGTAATACATATCTTTTTAGTATTAACACAGCCATTTGAAAGAATGATGACCTAAAATGCTTACAATGCTTAAAAGGAATCTGTAACTAGAAAATTGACTGGTAAACCAGGCACAATGCCCTGTAGGGCTAGCTCAGCTGAATGTAATGCTACCTTTCACTTAGCGACCTGTTTCTTTATTCTGGAGAAAAAGTACTTCTAATCCAAATACAAATGAGCAGTTAAGTGCACTGGGGGCGGGCCCAAGTCACTCTGTGCACCCTTGCTCCTCCTGCTTCCTCTTCCAGTCCCTCCCTTTCCTTGCTGATAGACAAGGCCAGGGGAGATGACTATGCAGGAACCTGGTCAATCAAGAAGGGGAGGGAGAGGCTAGAAGAGGAAGCAGGAGGAACAAGGGTGCATGGAATGGCTAATATACTTAATTTCTCATTTGCATATGGATTAGAAGTACTTCTTTAGAATGATGCGACGGATCGCACAGTGAAACATTTCATTACATTCGCCTGAGCTAGTCCTACAAGGCACTGTGCTTGGCTTTACAGAGAATTTCCTGGTGGCAGACTCCCTTTAACATTCCCTACGGAGGCAGTGCAGGAAAATAGAATTCACATGGCTTTTGTATGGGCTGTAAAAATAGAATCTTGAGAGAGAGAATGCAGTATGTGGGGGTAGTAAAGTCCACAGTAAGTGGACAAGAGTTCAAAGTGAAAGGAGGTCTGTCCTGTAAGAATGAAGGGGTGATTTACGTACTGGAGTGCCCTTGTGGCCTCCAGTACGTAGGAAGAACCCTCAGGAAACTTGAGGTTAGAATACAGGAACACATCCGTAACATTAAAAAAGGTTTAACTACCCATAGTGTCTCTATGCATTTTAAGGAGCACAATGAGAAGAACCCAAGAGGTTTGAAGTTCATGGAAGTGGAATTGGTCAAACCCCATTGGCGGGGTGGTGACCCAGTCATGCAAATAAACAGAAGAGAGATCGAATGGATATATAAATTAGGCACCCTCCAACCTAAAGAGATGAATACAGAATTCGATCTCAAGCCGTGCCTAGTTTGAATATATTTGGGATATTGGCATTGGATTGCGCCGGAGTATTGGAGCAATGAATTGTCCAGAAGGGGAGGGAACTCACCTGGACTAGTGAATTCATGAATGAAGCATCTTGTAGTCAGTCATTGGTTGATCTAGCCGTGTCTGGACTATAACTCCCAAAGGGGAGAGTTAGCATGAAAAAGCTATTGCGATTCTTGTATGTGACATTTTAAGGATTAATGGAATGTATTTCTATCTGTATTTTATTTGGAATATGAGCACTTTGGAGAAATCCCTTGGGAAACTAGATGAGCAATATAATCATCAGCTGTGCCATGTGGGGGGGAGGGGGTTAAATAGCCGTCTACCCTAGGCCTGGTATATTCTCGCCCCCTGACGAAGCTTTATGTGAAACCTGGGTCGAGCTGTGCGGAAAGAATATTATTATATTGATACGCTGAATAACCATTTTACTTCTGTGAGTATAATAAAACATAATTTTTTAACTGTGCCGGAGGTACTCTCACTATTGTGTGATTTATGACATCTTGCAGAAGAGCCTACAACGATCCAGCATAGATTTGCTGAGTTTCAATCTGTGTTGAAGCACACTGCGATCCAACTGAAGGGTGTCTGTCTTGAGCCAGATAAAGTGATTACCTGCATTCCTGGAAAAACGCCTTGTGTGTGAATGAGGAGTAGCGCGGTCCCACTACATTAACAGGAAAATAGAATGCTTGCATCCAAGTTTCCTGATGACCAGGAATCCAGAAGGATTTCCTGTGATCTTATCGCCTTCTAGCAAAAAAAATGGTTGTCCATTACTGTCATGCTTTTTTTTGGTAATATGTAGGGGCAGTGATACTGACCATTTTTCTAATATACTTTAATAACTGAAATCGTACATTTCTATTAGAAAAATAGCTCTAAAGTGGCCCATTTGTTGCATCAGCAATGCTTCCTGTCATATGTTTACTTAAAGGGGTTTTCCTAGACATTATTACTACTCCGGACAGGTCATCAGTTTCTGATCAGTGGGGGCCGACACCCGGGACCCCCGCCGATCAGCTGGTCGAGAAGGCATCGGTGCTTGCAGTGGCGCCATGGCCTTCTCAGGGCTTTTCATGGCCTAGGCGCAGCTCAGCCCCATTGAAGTGAATAGGGCTGAGCGCAATACCAAGCAGTCACTATACAATGTACGGTGCTGTGCTTGATAAGCTGAGAGAAGGCTGCAGCGCTCACAGGAGCACTGGTGCCTTCTCAGACAGCTGATTGGTGGGGGTCCCAGGTGTTGGACCTCACCCATCAGATACTGAGGACCTATCCAGAGAACAGATAAAAAAATCCCAGAAAACCCTTTTAACTGTGGCAGCAGGCTCCACACTGACTGCTGCATCCATAACTGCCTCTTTCCAAATGGGCCACTTTAGAGCTATATTTCTATCAGAAATGTACAATTTCAGTAATTAAAGTATAATACTAAAATAGTCAGTATCACTGCCCCTACAAATTACAAAAAAAGAAGAAGGACAGTTACACTTTAAAGGGAACCTGTCATGTGGATATTTGATTATAATCTAACTAATTATATACAATCATTAACTACTAAAAAGTGCCTTAGATGTATTCACTTACTGGTGTGACAGATGGTTACCTTATAATATACACACAAAGATGCCACATGCCGCATGCTAATGAGCTGATTTGAGTCCAGCGTGATGTCATTGAGTCCAGCGTATATTTAATTCAGAGCTATAGCCACTCCCCTGCCCACCTGCTGCTGATTCATATGGAAACAAACTGTCATTCAGCCTCAGGTAGGCGGGGAGAGTCAGGAGCTCATAAATATTCATGACTCATCATTATCAGCTGGAGCTTTTTAATACAAGATATTGGCAGATTGACTGGGTCAATTAAAGAAAGTAACCCAGCATTTTGCTAAAAGAATCAGTCACTTATTTATGTTGCCCTTAGTTAGGACACCATAAAACTGGTGACGGGTTCCCTTTAACTTCTTAAGGACTGCCAAGATATGTAACATTATATTATGTACTGCTAAAATTCCCTTCAAAGGTCTTGTATTGCTCATAGGGGTACAATGTGCAAAATTAAAAGAAAATAAAGACAAAATAAAACAAATAAATAAGAACTCCTCCCCCCCCCCCTTGTCCCCTGCGTGCCTACACACATCCACACACGACAACCCAAAGAACACGACCACTAGCTGATACTACAGCATTGAGAAAATGTTAAAAAACAAGCACTTTTCCCATTTTTTTTTTTCCTGCATATAAAAAAAGAAATAATGCATAAAAATGACATAAATTAAAACCTAACACAAAAGTAATTTGAATATTCGTATGAAGACAATAGTTATCGCTAAGTGGTCAATCCTAGCTTCCCTATGGAATACCCATAATAAAATTACTGATGATTGATCTGTATAAAACAATTATTAACAATTACTCAAAACAGTATATTATATTGGCAGTATGCTAATCCATATTGTTCTCAATCTAGATTTCAATATAAAAAAAAACACCAGAAGAATTTAATTTTATTTTACTGGTACTTGGACTGATGGAACATCTCGGTCAGACTTTGGCTCTCAGCGATCTCTGTGGAGCTACAAGTGCCAAGAGGACATGAAGGGTTTCAGAACTTGGCAGGAGTGCAGTGCTTCGGTAGACTGTCTTGGAGTTATGTGCTGACATTGGCCTAAACACAGGGTTTGTTTTGTGGTTCACTTGGTAAAATTCAACTTAAAGGAATCTTTTTCATGGCCGTAAGGAATTAGAAGACCTTCATTACATATACCTAATTTAGGTTTTAATTATATATTAGCTGCTTATTTAAAGGGAAGGGCGTTTATCGTCCAACTAAAGATCCCTACCCAAGGATGTGGTTAGTTTCTTGTGCGTGTAACATTTAAAGTGCACTTTAGCAGGTAAAAAAACATAACGCAGAATATTTTAGAATCTCCATGAATTCTAAATTCTGAAAAAATAAACCAAAATAAAATGTCTTGTAAAAAAAAAAAAAACACAAGTACAAGAACGGTAGTGTTACCTGTTCAGTTTGCGTTGGGTTGCTCTTACTCTAGAACAAAGTCTGGCTGAGATTAGCTCATTTGCATACTTTTTGCCATGTAGCATTGCCTGAAAATAAGTCTTCATACACCTGCTGGGTCTCATTGATGAGAACAGTACTCATCCTGATTTAATAAAGTAATAAAAGCAAGTAGATGGCTAGAAGATGCCAGCATTATAACAATGTGGGTTGGTCACATAGGCACAGTGCAACGCAGGGGAGAAGACAGATATCATAGGGCCACATAGTAAAACTTAATTAGGGCCACCTACTGATATTTCTGATGACTTCAGTAATTTTTTTATATTCATAAAGGAATCTTAATAAAAAAAAAAAAGAGGTGCTTTCACCTACTTTATCCAAATACTATGTCAGAAAAAGCAGAACAGGTGCGTTAGAGATACGGCGTTAGTTCTGAACACCATATTTCTCAATTTATACCAGAAAACTGATTAAATTGATAAATCTTCCCCAACCAGATCTAAATGATTTGCTTCCCCTTACATTGTATATAAAGTATTATAAAACTAACTGACTACATCCACCACTAAGGGAGAGCTCAGTGCATAGAATTTCTACATTTACAATTGAACTCAATGGAAGCTGTACAATTCTATGTGCATCTCTTAGTGTGGCTGCTGGAAAATGACATTGTTTTATGTTGGTAAGCAGAAGAAGGAGTTCAGCGTTGGACCCACTCTCACCACATATCCTATAGCAGTGATAGGGTCTTCCTCTATGGTGACCACATCGCTGGTGCAGGGAAAACCGCCATAGCACCTTTTTTTTATAGGGATTAGTGGTTGGATATCCATTGATCACATGACCAAGATATGATCTCTGGAACAGCCTCTGGCACATAGAAATGAGTCACACAAATACATACATGCCGGAGGTGTGAGCCGCACCTATCATACATCCATATATGTCATAAATATTGGTAATGGGAATAACAATATGAATGTCCATTTTAGATATTATAAGAATGTGTTGATTAAGTTCACAACATGTGAAAATGGTTGTGGCTCCGTTTGTATCACATTGAGATGAAAACCTTTTTCCATAGACATAAGTTAAAGGAAATCTGTCACCAGGATAATCGCTGTTGAAGTAAAGCTATAGCTTTATAGCACTTAGTACCTTATTTTCAGATGTGCCTTTGTTCCAGCAATTGATGTTTTTTATCCTCTGAAAATCCAGTTTATTTGGTATGCAAATGAGCCAGTAAGGTGCCCAGAGGGGCGTCATACTTGCAGGAAGGAGCCCAGCCACGCCCCCTACCACAATGTATCCGCCCTCTCCTCCTACGTCACATTCAAGCCATAACTCTGCCCCCCTTTTCCCTGCTCCCAGCATGAGGGTGGGCTTGGGCACTAGCAGGAGGCGTGCCTGGGCTCCCATGAGGGTCCAACAGTGGTGACAATTTGGCTGTCACTATGCAAGCAAATGAGCATGCATCGGGCCATTTGTGCAAGTCACTCGTAGGGACTCCCTGCCTCCATATCCACTGCATACTGCCATGGTGTGTCTGGGTCCTCTGCCTCATCTTCCTCGTAGCTCCTCTGGCTGCTCCTACTCCTCCTCTCCTGTCACCTGTGTTGAAAAACCAACCATTTCGCTATACATTGCTTGTGCTCCAATGTGCTCTTCCTCCTCCAGTTCAGCCCCCACAGTCCCATGACCAGCCAGATTTACCAGCATCTGTTCCAGGAAATTAAGCAGTGGAATGACGTTGTTCATCCCGTAGTCCTGGCGACTGAAAAATAACGTGGCCTCCTCAAAGGTCCTGAGAAAATGGCAGTTGTAACACATGAGCTGCCACTGGCTGACATCAAAATTACACAGGGGAGTACTCCGTCTGCTTGGATCATTAAGAAACGTTTATGGTCTTTATTTGTTCGTATAGTCAGTCCAACATATGGAGGGTGGAATTCCAACGGGTGGTAACGTCGCATATCAGCCTATGTTGGGGGATTCCGTTCTGCCGCTGCAGTTCAAGGATGGTGTGCTTTGCGGTGTACGAGTGGCTGAAGTGCATTCAAAGTTTCCTGGCCATTTTTAAGATGTCTTGCAGATGGGTGGAAGACTTCAGGAACTGCTTGACAACCAGATTGAACACGTGTGCCATGCCAACCCTCCTTGATGCAGCCCCGACACCATGTTCTTCCCATTGTCAGTCACCATGGTTTCTTGATGAAGGACACAGAGCAGTTCCTCTCCTGTGTGATTCCATTCGCCCAGGCAAACAAGGTGCAGAACAGCGTGACACCGCCGTGTCCTGCACATGTGGTATGCTGGAGGGGCACTGTGAATTGTCCATGCAGTGGAGGCTGTGGACACGTTAGAAGATGAGGAGGCAGAGGCGAACTTTGTCGCAGGACCAACGGCGTGATAACGTGGAGGCAAAAGCGGCGTCACCTGGCAAAGTTGCTGGTGTGCAGGAACCACATTCACCCAGTGGGCCGTAAAGGACATGTATTGTCCCTGACCGTAGTTATAGCTTCACACATCGGTGCTGCCATGCACTTTGGCAGACACCAACAGGCTCAAGGACTTGCCCACCTTCTGTTCTACAAACGTGTGCAGGGTTGGTACTGCTTTTTGGCAAAGAAATTATGGCTTGGGACTCTCCACCTTGGCTCGGTACAAGCCATCAGTTCTTTGAAAGGGAGGGACTGCAGTACCAGCAACTTGGCTAGGAGCACATTCAGCTTCTGCGCCGTTGGATGAGTGCACGCATACTGTTGTCTCTTGACAATCGCTTTGGTGATTGATTGCTGACAGAATGACTGATGAGGAGTAGGAGGAGGAGCAGGAACATCAGGACCAGCAGATGATGGGAAGGTCAGATAGATCCCTTTGGCTAAGGTGGTGAAGCCTTGACTGCCTCAAATCGGGTGATGCAGCGGTTGCTGCATAAGGCTGGACCACCACATTGGAGCCACGTATCTCCCAGGCCATTTTATGGTGGCGCTGCATATGTTGACGCAGGGCAGTGGTGCCAACATTGGCACCCTGGCCACACTTCACCTTCTGCCCACAGATTCTACAAATGGCCATGTCCACTTCCTCTGGAGGCTTAACAAAAAACTGCCACACCGCCGAGTAGGTGATTTTAGCCCCAACACTCTGCACTGACTGACTGCTACTGCCGCTGCTTCAGTGAACCCCTGCACCACTACTTTCCGGCAGATAGGCTCCTGCGAAGCAGGTGGTCTACGCCAGGCATGTTTGGCTCCTGACCTCCCACTGCTGCCACCTTGCTGACTCCCAGCCAAGCTATCGACTTGCTGGCTTCGCCGCTGCCTCACAGGTAATCTGCCACCCTCTTCTCCCAATGATGATGAAGCCCCTAATTCCCCTAAATAAGCTTTGGAACATATAACTGCACCGCACAAGGGCAAATAAGACATAAAAATATTTCCTTGTAATAAACCCTGTTAATGGCTGTATCAAACAGCACTTGCACTCTAACAAGAATGGTTTGCTGGAATTACAGAGCTGTATAATAGCAATTTGGATCCGCAGTCAGTGCAGCAAGGTGTAATAGGATTGTTCCTATGAACCCTGTTCTGTTTCAATACTGTTGAATTATTCCTTCCTATCCTTTACCTGAACTTCTATACAGCAAAATAAAAGTTTTAAAGTATTTTCTACCACTGTCCCTAGCGCCTGCTGACATCTCTCCCTGCACTAAGTACACTGGAAAATGACTGAATCCAAGATGGCTGAGGATATTTATAGGGCTGTTACATCACAGGGCTGGCTAGCTGCAGATTGGCTGCATGCATAGCATTGTGGATGATCCCTCATTCCCAGAGTTCCTTGCTCTATGTCCTAACACGTGCAGCAGCCATTTTAGGAAAAAATTTGATTCGTTACCACAAAGCGCAAGAAAATTAGAATTTGGTGGAAATTGAATTTTTCCTGAAATTTGGATCGCTTTCCACTTCGTCAACTTCGATTCGCTCATCTCTAGTTATATGCTTTAGTTTTTTGGTGTAAAAGAAGTTGCACCTTTTTGTACAAACTGATTATTAATAAATTCTCCCCCTATGTTTGTGTGAAAGGAAGTATACTATTTGGACTGCATCTTTCATGGTAATGTTAATTTTGAGTGCAATTTTAAAGTAAGAGGTTATCTGTGAGTCCTCATGATAGGTCATTAGGATAGGTCATCAATATCTGATCGGTGAGGTCCAACACTCAGCACACCCGCCAATCAGTTGTTTGTCAGAAGGCTGTGGCTTCTTCAAACAGCTGATTGGCGAGGGTGCAGGGGTCAGACCTACCGATCAGATATTGATGAACTATCCTGAAGAAAGGACATCAAAATTGAATTCCAAAAAACCCCTTCTAAATGTTACCTCTCCGTATATTGTATTCCTTCAGACAATATTCTTCACGCATCCTTACTGCAAAGTAAATGAAGTTACAGTAATTGCTGGAGACAACTGCTCTAGTTTTCTTTTGGCAATGATGGAGGTTAATGGAATAGGGATAAGTGAAGGAATATGGAACAAATTTGTACTATTTGAATTTTTTAAGTTTAAAAAATGTAGTACTTTTTTTTGTTATTGCTGGTTTTGGTTACACTTTTTTTTCCCCCTGGAAACTGATGTTAGAAGAATATAAGTGATTGAAATAAATAAATGAAATCTGGAGGGAATTAAAATTAGTTTAGAGGCTCTCGTAGATACTTCTTTATGAGCACAGAGATGTTTTGTTTTAAGAAATATATTGTGTAACTCCAGAACAAAGAGACGTGCGGGTCTGGCATGATTTTTGGAAAAGTCTTAGATGGAGAACAAAGTCTAACTTTAAAGTATGTTAAACAAGTTGAACATTTCACTCACCGCTAAGGACACCATAAATCTATGCTCAGCGAAATGTAGAAAATATTATGTTACACTATAGAATATATAGAATATAATAAACAGCTTTAGAGATTCCTTTAAGGTGTAACAAACCTTTATTTATTCTTCATAAAAAAAAACCTGTTGTAAATGCCACAAAATTGATTTTTCTAATATGCTTTATTTTTATTGAGTTTTTACCCAACTCAATGGACACCTAAAGTTCAGGTGATCATTGCACTTTAGGAACCGTACTCCCATACAACTATTAACAGAGAGGAGCGATCAGGTACAGGGCAGGAGCTCACATAAGTCATCACTAGTTTTGGGCGCGAATATTTAAATTGCAAATATTAACCGCAAATAAAGGCACTTCAAGAATTTGCAAATATTTAAAATTTATATACCGTATTTTCCGGCGTATAAGACGACTTTCTAACACCAGAAATTATTTTCAAAAGTCGGGGGTCGTCTTATACGCCGGGTATACTCAGATCCGATGGTATATTCTAACCCCCAGGCGTTCCCATGGTGACGGGGACGCTTGCCTGGGAGTTAGAATATACAGGGCCACGCCGCTCATAGGAGTACATTTATAAACTGTAATCCGTAACTTTAACTTTAATCATCTCTCATCTCTTTACTAGGATACCTTACTCTCAGCTCTGTTAACAGCAGGCAGTGCTGGGGGCGACGCTCACTCACTGATGTCACGTGCCTGCTCCTCCCACTAGGCGGCGCAGGCGCGTGACGTCAGTGAGTGAGCGCCGCCTGCCCGCACTGCCTGCTGTTACCGGAGCTGAGAGTAAGGTATCCTAGTAAAGAGATGAGCGATGATTAAAGTTAAAGTTACGGATTACAGTTTATAAATGTACTCCTATGAGCGTCGGGGAGGGGGATCAGTGGAAGGCACGGTTTAGGGGAGAGGGGATCTGTGGATGGCACTGTTTAGGGGGGATCTGTGGATGGCACTGTTTAGGGGGGATCTGTGGATGGCACTGTCATGGGGTGGATCTGTGGATGACACATACAGCATAAGATGCTATATAGTGTCATCCATAGATACCCCCCCATAGCAGTGTCATCCACAGATCCCCCTCCCCATAACAGTGCCATCCACAGATTCCAGTCAGTTCCCTGGACTGGAGAAGATTGTCTTGAAGACAGGGAGGGCTGGGAATTCAGGAATAGTCTTATACGGCGAGTATAGCCCAAAACCTTTATTTTAAAAGGAAAAGTTGGAGGTCATCTTATACGCCGGAAAATACGGTATAAGTATTTTCGAATATTCTAGATTTTTTTTCATCTGAACCCATGATCTCTCCCTGCTTCTTGCTTGTGGGCTAATGAGAAAGCTGCAACATCCCTAGCAACCAGAGTTGCCTACCCCTTACTATATAAGAACCTCCCCAGCAGCCATTTTCTACCGTTTTTTAAAGTTCTGAGAGAGAGAGCAGTGTCATTGCTGTGCTCTGTGCTTTTCACTCATTACATTAGATAGTTAGATAGCTTATATATATATTACAGATAGTTAGTGGGAGATAGTTAGTATAGGTTAGATCCCGATATAGTGTAGCTAGTTCCAGTGCAGGTTGTTAGGCAGTGTGATAGGTTCCGCTGTCCATACATACATGCTACAGACATACTGCTGTGATGTCCCAACAATACTTAGTGCACCTATCAGTAATATGTAGTCAGACCTGCTAAAATCTGAAGTTTCATGTATTGCGCCAAAATATTCGCATCATTAGTGCTGATTAGCGCAATCACAAATATATTGGACCTCTCTATCTGCATATAAAGCTATTGTAATGTTCTTCCGTGCCAACCATTTTCTCCAGTCTAAGGAAACTTCTAGCAGCTTGGAAAATGTAACAAAAGTGACCCACGCCTGTATTGCGCACGCATTACGTGAATATTACATTGGCAATTTTTAAAATCAAGAAAATAATCACGTATTCTTGAATTTGCGAATATATGACGAATATTTTACAAAATATTCGCAAAATATCACAAATTCGAATTTTGCCCCTGCCGCTCATCACTAGTCATCACTCTCCTGCCTGTGCCCGCTCTGCTAAAGCCTGACTTAGCCAATATATGCCAGGCTTTACAAGAGCAACGCTGGTACAGGGAGGAGCAGCGATACTCCGGCCTGTACACAGCTATGTGTGGTCGCAGGGAAGTCTGTACTCCCATACATAGCGCTGTATGGGAGCACAAATTCACAAGCTCAACCGGACCCCAGAACCTCTGGTGTGTATTGTAAAAACATGTAAAAAAGTAAAATAAAAAAAATAAAGTATGTTAGAAATTTGTTCTTCATGGCATTTTCCACAGTTTTTAACAAAGAATATATAAAGGTTTAGGTAAACTTTAAAGATTGTGTCCACCATTGTATTTATCACCTCAATACAAAGATAAAAGAAACAAAGTAACTTAGTAAATAGTCTTAAATAAAAACATTGTTTTAGTTTGTGTATATATCTCCCATGCAGACCTATGTGTCCTATGTGACTACATGCAAACCATTGGTGTGGTTTCTTTCTGCTGTCATATGTCATTCACTTTTCATTGATATCTCCTATTTTCTGCAAACACAAAAGTCTTCATTAGAGCTGTAGTTGTAAAACCAAAGCATATTATTTCATTTACTCAGTTCCTTTATTTTGAAATGCACTAAAGGGATACAATTTAGATTTTAACCACCTCAGCCCCCCTAGCTTAAACTCCCTTAATGACCAGACCACTTTTTACAATTCCGCACTACACTACTTTCACGGTTTATTGCTCGGTCATACAACTTACCACCCAAATGAATTTTACCTCCTTTTCTTCTCACTAATAGAGCTTTCATTTGGTGGTATTTCATTGCTGCTGATATTGAAACTTTTTTTGATATTAATCAAAAATGACCGAAATTTCTATATAGATTTTTTCTAAATTTATTGTTCTACATGTCTTAGATAAAAAAAAATGCAATAAGTGTATATTTATTGGTTTGGATAAAAGTTATAGCGTTTACAACTATGGTGCAAAAAAATAAATTTACGCACTTTGACTTTCTGAGCACCTGTCATGTTTCCTGAGGTTCTACAATGCCCAGACAGTAGAAACACCCCACAAAGTCTCATATTTCACTAACTTGTGACAAAAAAATAAAATTTTACATGAACTCACCATACCTCTCACGGAATACCTTGGGGTGTCTTCTTTCCAAAATGGGGTCACTTGTGGGGTAGTTATATTGCCCTTTCATTTTAGGGGCCCTAAAGCGTGAGAAGTGGTTTGGAATCCAAATGCGTAAAAATGGCCTGTGAAATCCTAAAAGTACTCATTGGAATTTGGGCCCCTTTGCGCACCTAGATGTGGTATCGCCGTACTCAGGAGAAGTAGGGCAATGTGTTTTGGGGTGTATTTTTACATATACCCATACTGTGTGTGAGAAATATCTCTGTAAATGACAACTTTTCCCATTTTTTTATACAAAGTTGTCAATTTACAGAGATATTTCTCTCACTCAGCATGGGTATATGTAAAAAGACACCCCAAACCACATTGCGATACTTCTCATTTTTAGGCATTTGGATTCCAAACTACTTCTCACGCTTTAGGGCCCCTAAAATGCCAGGGCAGTATAAATACCCCACAAGTGACCCCATTTTGGAAAGAAGACACCCCAAGGTATTCTGTGAGGGGCATGGCGAGTTCATAGAATTATTTTTTTTGGGCAGATGACGCGTAGATGCGTAAAGGAGGAATAACCCGGCCGCCCGCAGGACGCATCCCTGCGTTAGGCGGTCGGGAGGTGGTTAAAGATGCACATATTAAAGGGATTTTCCAACATTTTACTACTGATGACCCTATCCTCAGGACAGGTCATGAGTATCTGATTGGTGGGGGTCCGACACCCGGGACCCCCGTCGATCAGCTATTTGAGAAGGCAGCAGCGCTCGCACTACCGCCATGGTCTTCTTTCCTAGGCCACTGATGACACATTCATAGGTCACGTGGCCTAGGTGGAGCTCAGCCCCTTGTAATTGAATGGGGCTAAGCGCGATACCAAGCACAGCCACTATACAATGTACAGCGCTGTGCTTGGTAAGAGAAGGATTATAGGAGCGCCGATGCCTCCTTGGTAAGAGAAGGATCATAGGAGCGCCGATGCCTCCTCAAACACTCATCGGCGGGTGTTCAAACCCACTGATTAGATACGGATGATCTATCAAGAGGACACTGTAGGTCATCAGTAGTAAAATGTTGGAAAACCCTTTTAACTAATGTAACTAAATCTAATATTATGTTTCCTATAACATAAGGGGAAGAGCGATGGCGTTAGCGATCACTCCACCCCATACTGTGGAGGAGATCGCTGCATGTAAATGCTTCCTACCCGACAATCATCTGCTCATTTGGGAAGAGTAAAGAGGCCTTTATGCACTGATGCAAAACCAGAGGGACTTTGGCACACAGCAGACTGAAATGTCCATGCCCGGTTCATTTGACAAAATCTTGAGCTCAGTGATTCCCCCTCCACCAATCTTTTGTTCTGAAATATATGATGTCTACAGATAACATCAGCTAGGTTTACCTTTACCTTATTTCGCTTATTTAAATAGTTAAAAAACTTAGTACAGCGCCATGCATAACAAAATTGCTACGCCAACTTGATCATTAACTGCATGAAGTGAATGTCCAAGATAATAGAGAACCAGCGATGTGAAGTCAGCGCTTTTCCCACATGATAGTTTACACACATATCTGATATCTGTTCAGGTTTTGGCATGACCAGCTTTATGGATGACGCCAGATGCTGGAATACAGATAAGTGCATAAGAAGTACAAAATGTGCAAGATTATGCTTGGCCCTGTGCAATACAGGCTTCTTCCTTATCAGCAAAAGTGAGGATCTTGATATAATGATGTGCTCAGTGGAAAGCCAGAAAATATACGTAGTCGCCAACAGTATCTATGTTTCAGAGACAGTCCCAGAAAATTTGGGCTATCCCAGGCCGAACGTGGATGGGTGTATGTAAGCCATGCCTATAAGAGGGTGGCCCTTGTGGGTTTGGGGGCATTCCCATGGTGGGGCTTACATGGGAACTTATCCACTACAATGATGGTAAGTATGATTATAGTTTGCATATTTTTTTGCAATATTCATACAGTTTAAACAGATTAAATACCACACCCAGGCCACCTTAAAGCAGATATCCCTGGTAAATGCTGTGTGCAATGGTCCTGCAGCACTTACACAATAAAGTAGGTTTACAAGGTCACAAGGGGTTTTCCTTGATTTTAAATTTATGATTTCTTCCCAGGACCCCCAGGATTCACTAGGACAAAGGTCATTGGCACTTTCTGAAGTCCCATCTCTGCAGTACCCAACATCTATGCTTGTGGATCTGCGAACTTACTGCAGGCTAGCCAACAAAGCCTATTTTACTTGAGCGGCTCCATCAAGCGACTTTTCACTTTGCTGATTGTTGGGGAGGCTCCATTGGTAACAGCCTTGCTGATCTTAAAAATGTACCGTCCTATAAAAAAAAACTTTATAGAACCTTCTTTTGGAGTGTTATGGCTTGTCGATCAAAAGTTGCAATGAAATTTTTGCAGACGTTGCACCAAGGTCACACAATTTAGGTGGATTAAGTTCCAAAGAACTACTGGAACAGTCTGCCCGTGAGCCTTTTCACTTGTGCTTTACCAACTGGAAATAAGATGTTCTTTACGTCAGCTTGTCCGCCAGTGATAACATACAGATGATTTATGGCAGCTATTTTTGTTTTCATGGAAAAGATGATGCATTTGAATGCATTTATCTCACAGCCTGTGGATTTATAGGATACTAATGGAGTCTTGGCTTAGGAGCTATATCAGCTCATACTTTTGCATATTAAAATGATGTTACCAATCAGTGTAGGCCCTGTGGACATCAAGAAGTGGCTTTGGCCAAAACAACCAAATTAAAATCGGGGCTTTGGGGCTGCCAAGTTAACCCGCTGAAACTGTTGTGGAACAATAGGGGTACAGCCATATGGTCAGCTTTCCTGATACAGTTTTGGAAGCCAAAATCAGGAGTGGCTGATAAAAGGATAGAGAGTATAAAGGACAGATACTACTTCAACTCTTTTTTTTTAAATCACTCCTGGCTTTGGCTTCAGGAAACCTGACCATGTGGCCATATCCTTAGGACGTCGGTGCCCAGCAGCTGATGTGTTCCTTCTTTTAGCTGTTCTTTCATTGGTGTGGTAGGGCCCAGCCATGTGGGAAGTTGAGACTACATACAAATCCACAGCAGGCAAACAGGACATCCTCCCATTCCTTACATGGACTCAAGGTCATCCCACCCTTAGACACCAGGTCAACAGGAACAGGCACTACGTATGGGTGGTGGTGGCTCATGACCCGTATCTCCAGGGGATCAAGACCATTCTCAGCCAACCTTTAGAGTAATTCAGAATGACAGAATGGCCAAAATAGACTCAAGACTCATAAACATCCATATCAGAGCTGTAAATTGATGTTTTGCACTTCTGATCCAAGCAAAAGACTTAGATCCATGTAAAATACATAGATCTACAGTCATTGAAATACAAATGTTCTGATCTGAACGAAAGAATAAACAATCCAGTCATAGTGTTAAAGTACTACCCATCACTGTCACAAAACTTTTATCTTCTACAAGATATGGAGAGAAACAAGCAAGTTGTGGGACATTCTGTTCCAACATGGTGGCATGTGCTGACATAAAGTAAAACCAAAAGATGGGTCTTCATTGCTTTGATCTGAGACTTATGTTCAGGGTTGGATCCTCTGGTGTTTTCAGGCTCTGGTACAATAAAGGGCCCAAAGCAGGGCCACTTTAACTTCCCAGTTCATCCCTGTGAGGCATTTAAAAGGGGAAGACAGAGGCCTCTCAGAATTATTTCATTTGGCTGGCCAAACCAGCCTTGGTCTGACATAGCTCATAGAGCTTATAAAGTGCTTCATACTCTTTCATATTGCACTGAGCTATAATTTTTTCTACAATTGCACTTCAAACTACTGAATGAAGTCTGTTTCAGAAATGATGGGTTGCATATACAGTCACACTATGGATCAGATCAGTTTCCACATCTATTGCCAAAAATACAAATTGCACAAACACTGTGGTTTAGGCTGAGCAGTTGGCTGTAAATAATATATAATGGTCATTACAAACAATATATCGACATAGACAATAAAAAAGTTTCATTTCTTCTCGTAATCTGTATGTACAAATTGCAGATAAAAAGTGTCCATTCCATTTTCATTATATAAAAAAAAATCATTTTAATACTGAAAAAAATTAAACTGTCTTCAAAAATCTTATGAGGAATAACAGTATTCTACAAAATCTTTCAAGGGTGGGTTGAGAAACGTAAAGTGCTTTCAGTTTGTCCCTTGTCACATCAAACATGGATTCCTTCTCTCGTAAGGATGGGATTTCTCGTTCATAGTAGATTACTGTGTCTATGGTACTTAGTAATAATCCGAATCCTCACCGTCAGCATCTTCTTCTTGTAACTGGTTTCGTAATTTTGGCAGAGTCAGTCCAGTCATGTTCAGTTGATCTAAAGAATTGAAAAAGCAGATGCTGCACTTTAATAAATGTGGAATATTTTTTTTTTGTTCCTAAACCAAAGGGTACTCAGTCTTAAAAAAAAACAACTCATAAATACACAATGGGGTGTGAGGTATGTTTTGCTTCAAAACCAAAATGTACTAAGGTTATGGCCACACGGTCAGGTTTCCTGATGCAGTTTTGGAAGCCAAAATCAGGAGTGGATCATTAAAGGAGAGAAAGTATACTTCTCTCATTTTTGCATTCATCCCTGGTTTTGGCTTCCAAAACTGTGTCAGGAAACCTGACCGTGTGGCTGTACCTTAAGGGCTCATGCCCATGACCGTTGTGCCGCCGTGGCTGTATTGCGGCCTATATACGGCAGGTCTGCAATACACGGGGTACCGGCCGTGTGCATTCCGCATCACGGATGGGAACCCATTCACTTGAATGGGTCCGCAAATCCGGAGATGCGGTGCTGAACGGAACCAAGAAACGGAAGCACCACGTGGAGTGCTTCCGTGGGGTTCCGTGCTTCCGTTCCGCAAAAAAGTAGTGCATGCACTACCTTATTGCAGTACGGACTGTCGGATGCGGATCCTTGTTTCATCCGCTCTTCTCTGTTGGTGTCCTTCAAGGTTCTGTTGTTCTGTTCTAGAACCCCTGCTTTTCGTATTCTACACCTTTCGCCTGGGACAACTCATAGAGTCCCATGGATTTCAGTATCCCTTTTATGCTGACAATAGGCAAACTTACCTCTCTGGTCCAGATATCACCACCATATTATCCAGAATCCCACAATGCCTATCTTCTATATCCTCCATCTTTTTCTCTATCTTTTTAAAACGTAACATGGATAAAACTGAATTTATCATCTTTCCCTATCTCACTCAGCCCCCCCCCAACTGACCTATCAGGATAAATGGCTGCACACTCTCCTCGGTCAACCAAGTCCACTGCCTTGAAGTAATCTTTTATTCTGCCCTGTCCTTCAAATAGCATATCCAAGCCCTTTCCAGCTCCTGCTGCCTCCAACTCAAAAATATATCTTGCATCTGCGCATTCCTCAGTCAGGAATCTGCAAAAGTGCATGTAACTGCCCCGGTTATCTCCCACCTAGAATACTGTAACATCCTCCTATGTGGCCTTCCATCAAGCACCGCTCCTCCCCTCCATTTTATCCTCAACTCTGCTGCCTGACTTATCCACCTCTCCCCTTGTTACTCCTCTGCCATCTGCCAATCCCTTCACTGGCTCCCCATTGCCCAGCGAATTCAGTTTAAAAAACTCTGGAACTCTCTACCCCAACATATCAGACTCTCACCTACTATGGAAACCTTCAAAAGAAACCTCAAAACCCACCACTTCAGACAAGCCTACAACCTACAGTGACTCTGCTGCTGCTATACCCCTATGACCAGTTTTACCCTCACCTAGTCCTTCCCCCATACCTTACAGATTGTAAGCCCTGGTGGGCAGGGTTCTCTCTTCTTCTATACCAGTTTGTAATTTATCATTCTCCCAAGACAGTTTCCTGGCATAGAAATTCCAAACCTTGTGTTTGTGAATTTTTAAATGCCATTGCACCTAAAGCTAGGAGCCAGAGGGGGTTCGGTGTTGCCCTTGCCACCTTTCCAAAAAGAGGGTGTGGAGGGGGGTGTTGTGGCAGGACCAGAAATCTGATTTCTTTTATGACAGAAATCTGCAGCAGCTCCGAAATGCAGTAGATTTCCGTCTAGCCTAATGGACTGCCAGAAGAGGTGTCTAATTTATGATGACGGGTACAGCGCAGGGGATATCAGAGACTGGTCTAAAACACCGGTCTATGATAAATTCCCACCCTAGAGTTTAATGGAGGAAATTTTATCCATTTTCTGTCTATTTACACAATGTGTTGTTTTGTCTTATGAAGGAAAGCACATTTCAAATCACATACATTTTACCCCAATTTGATTACTACAGTTGCAGATTTTTCAATGTTAAAGCCATCTGTCATGAGACGCAGGAACATTTAACACGTGTTAGAGGTTCCCACCAGCAAAAACAACCTGGCATACAACTGAATTGGACATTTTAGAACAAAGGCATACACAGATATCAGGGCCAAGAGCAAAACTTAGGAAGGTCCCCTGTTCGTTTCTTGTGGGCATACTATTTTTGGTAATGTGTACAATAATAATAATAAATAATACATTTAAAAACGAAAGTCACACATCCACCTACTTTACCCAACTTATATGTCAGAAAAAGTGTAACAAGTGCTTTCTAAATATGGCTCAGTGTAAACATTTATACAACTGGAAAAAATACATTCATAAATCTCTTTATAACTATAAATTCAGTGATTCTCCTCACATAGTTTACATGCAGCCACCACTAGAGGGAGTTTAGTGCATAGGAAATTATACAGTGATCATTGAACTCAAAGGAACTGTAAACATCTCTGTACACTGAGCTCCCCTGAGTTGTTGGGTTCAGGGAAATTCTGATGTTTTATTGTATGTTGGGAAGCAGAAAAAAGAGTTCAGCACGCAGTGAAGCGGACTACCTCCAAGGTAAGCATGCCATTGTTTGAGAAGCCTATTAAAGGGGTTGTCGGCTTTTTTTATATTGATGACCTATCCTCAGGATAGGTCATCAATATTAGATCAGTGGGGGTTTGACTTCCAGCAACATGCCGATCAGCTGTTTGAAGAGAAAGCAGTGCTCATATAAGCCCTGTGTTCTCTTCTTTTTTCACCTGTTCGTCGTAGCAACTATAGAGGGGAGCAGGTGTAATTACAACCAGCGTTGGACTGAAGTGCCTTGGACCCACCAGATGAAACGATTCTAAGGGCCCAACCTCTGTGTATATAGGACCCTACAGGCCCTGTTTTATTATAGGACCATTATTGTCAGAGTTTGAGCCCAGCAGAGGACCCTCTGAAAGCCAGTACTCTAGCAAGCCATTCTGACCTTGATTACAACTAAGCAATCCAATTCACTTCAATAGGACGGCTCCTTCCTTTACACTTGAATATAAAGGAGCCATCGCATTGAAGTGAAAGGGATGGCCTAGTTGTATTTACACATGCTCACCACTGCAGGTACACTGCTTATACAAGCACTGCGGTCTCTTCAAATGGCTGATTCCTCGGGGGTGCCGGTAGTTGGACCCCCACGATCTGATGCAGATGACCTATTCTGAGGATAGATCATCAATATAAAAAAGCAGACAACCCCTTTAACAGATGCTTTATGACAGCTTTTCTCAGCCAATCAGCTTACTCAGTAGTGTTCTCTAGTAGTGTTGAGCGAATACGAACTGTAAAGTTCGGGTCCATACCGAACTTTGCGAGTTCAGGTACCCGGCCCCGAACCCGAACTTTGCCAGTAAAGTTCGGGTTTTTGAGTTCGGTACAGGGCAGCCAATCAACAAGCTTTTAAGCTGTGGGAACTTAGAAGCCATCACAGCCATGTCTAGTAATGGCATGGCTGTGATTGGCCGGTGCATCATGTGACCCAGCCTCTATACAAGCTGGATCATGTGTAGCCCCGCCCATCAGCTCTGAGTAGTGCAGGGACAGGAAGCAGGCAGCTGAAGCGAGGGAGAGTGTTAGGAATCTGGCTATTTGTTTTGTGGGTGACCTATAATGATTTTTTGTGGGTGCAATACACCATTTTTGTACCCCTGACACAAAAATATAATAGTTAATCTGACTGTTAGTTCGGCCTGTGACATATACCCATTTTTGGTGTGAGATACGCGTACACTGCATATGTGACAGGGAAATGTATTTATTTAATCTGTCTGTTAGTTCGGTGGGTGACATATTCCCATTTTTGGTGTGAGATACACCTGCACTACATACGTGACAGGGAAATTAATATAGTTAATCTGTCTGTTAGTTCGGTGGGTGACCTCAAAGAATGAGGAGAGCATCAAATAAGGGACGTGGCCCTGGTCATAGTGCTGCTGGTGGAGCTCCTGTTGCAGGGAGAGGACGTGGTCGATCTGGTCGATCGTGTCAGCTACACGCCCAAATGAAACACCTTCCTCAGGTGCACTTAGGCGACAGGACGTTCAGCGTCATTTTGTAGGCCCGAATACCGGAGTACGAATGGTGAGGCCAGAACAAGTAGAGGCGGTAGTAGATTGGATGGCTGACAGTGCCTCCAGTTCCTTCACATTGTCTCCCACCTGGTCCCCTGCTGGAAGCGCGGAGTTGACACCTGCAGCCCATGTTCATGTCTTTCACTTCACCCCCTTGCAAATCAGCCAAGCAGTGTGAGCTATGTCATGCAGCAGTCTCTTATGCTTTTTGATGACTCTGCTGGCGGGGTTTCCGTGGGTCATCAACCTAGTCCTGCCCCAGAAGTGGAAGTGGCACTGATGCCCAACCACTTATGTTTCAGGATGTGGACATGGTAAGACCACCGCAGCACGTCTCTGATGATGATGACGAAACACAGGTGCCAACTGCTGTGGCTTTCTGCCATGTGCAGACTAGCAAGGAGGGCAGCGGTGAAGAGTGGGTGTAAGATGATGTTGAGAATGATGAGGCCCTAGACCCCACATGGAATCAAGGTCATGCGAGTGATGTGTGCAGTTCAGAGGAAGAGGTGGTCGTCACACAGCACCAGCAGCACAGCAAAAGAGGGAGCAGGGTGCAAAAACGGAGCGGCCGTCCCCTAGCCAGTATTCCTGCTACTGCCCACCGCACCCAGGGACTGAGCACACCAAAGCCAGCTCCAAAAAGTTCCCTGGCGTGGTCGTTCTTCAATGTGCTGATAACAAGACGCGAGTGGTTTGCAAGCTGTGCAATCAGAGCCTGAAGCGAGGCATAAATGTTCTAAACCTGAGCACCACCCCGCAAACAGAGGATGTGGCAGCAACACCACCGTCACCCAGCATGTCCACACTGTCCCATGGAAGCGTTCAGCTGTCCATCCCCCAATCACTGGAGAGAAAGAGGAAGTACCCCCCTACCCACCCGCGATCCCTGGCCCTGAATGCCAGCATTTTGAACATTTCAAAATTCCTGGCCTTTTTAAATGCTGTCATTCCGTCTGGTGGAGACAGAAACTTTTAAAAACCTTATGGTGGTGGCTGTCCCACCGTACATAGTTCCCCGTTTTCCAGGCGACCCATCCTTGCCCTGCACAGCCAAATGGCGGACAAAATCAGGTGTGCACTGCGCAACGCCATCTGTGGTAAGGTTCACATAACTACCGATACGTAGTCCAGTAATTACGGGCAGGGACGTTATATCTCCCCAACAGCACACTGGGTAAATGCAGTGGTGGCTGGGCTTGAGGCGGATAGCAGTTTGGCGCATGTCCTACCGCCACCGAGGATTGCAGGACATTTCTCGTTGCCTCCTGTTACCTCCTGCTCCGCTTCCTCCTCTACCGCCTTGTCATCCGGTCAGCATAACACCTTCACCACCAACTTCAGCACAGACCTGGGGAACGACAGTGCAGTAGCTGTGGACGGGCATGGAACAATAGACCGATGAGTGGTTGGTGCCAGTGAGCGTCAAGCCTGGCCTGGTGGTGTGTGATAACGGGCGAAATATCGTAGGAGCTCTGAGGCTAGCCGGTTTGAAGCACATCCCTTGCCTGGTGCATGTGCTGAATTTAGTGGTGCAGAGGTTCCTGAAAAATTACCCCAATATGTCAGAGCTGCTGCAGAAAGTGCGGGCCGTCTGTGCCAGCTTTCGGCGTTCTTACCCTGCAGCTGCTTGCCTGTCTGAGCTGCAGTGTAACTTCGGCTTTCCCGCTCACCGCCTAGGGGGGTACAGAGGACACAGACAATACACCTCCTCTCACAGCGGACAGCTTGTCATTGCCTCTGGGCAGCCTGGCACATGGGGGCGTCTACATGCTGTGGTGCCTGCGCAATGACCGCCGAGTTGCCCACATTCTAACCAGTGGTGATTACTGGGTGGCCACCCTGCTAGATCCCCGCTACAAGGACAACTTGCTGTCTTTAATTTCGTCACTGGAGCGTGATTGTAAGATGCACGAGTACAAGCGCACGCTGGTAGACGCACTGCAGATGGCATTCACATCTGATAGCGGGGGCTCAGTGGAAGCACAAGGCGAAGGCAGAGGAGGAGGAGGAAGAAGTTGTCAACGCAGCTGGGGCACTGCCAGCACCTCAGAAGGCAGGGTTAGCATGGCCGAAATGTGGAAAAGCTTTGTCAGCACGCCACAACAACCAGCACCACCAGCTGATACAGAACGTCTTAGCAGAAGGCAGCATTTAAGCAACATGGTAGAGCAGTATGTGTGCACACGCCTACACATACTGAATGATGGTTCTGCCCCCTTCAACTTCTGGGTCTCCAAATTGGGCACATGGCCCGAGCTTGCCCTTTACGCCTTGGAGGTGCTGGCCTGCCCTGCATCCAGTGTATTGTCCAAACGTGTGATTAGCACGGCAGGGGGCGTCATCACAGACAAGCGCAGCCGCCTGTCCACAGCCAATGTGGACAAGCTCACGATCATTAAAATGAACCAGGCATGGATCCAACAGGACTTGTCCGTACCTTGAGCTGAGCAGACATGTATACCGGCCGCACCCAGGCATTGTCATACTCCAGCGTACTTTCTTTTTGCATTCTCTTTTCTATGTCCCAATGTTTTGGGGGCTACCTCCTCCTCCTCCACCCGCTTCCACCTACACCGCCTCCTCAACCTCCTACTCCACTTTGATCTCCGCCTTCTAGTTCAAGATTATTATATTTTTTTTTTCTATTCTCTGTTATTTTAAGTCATTTCCCTATCCACATTTGTTTGCAGGGCAATTGTCCTGCTCTTACTCCATTTTGCTTCCTTTTGCAGCCCTCTGGCCCTTACTACGACTATTTTGCAGCCATTTTAGTGCACCAAAGTTCAGGTCCCAAATGACTTCAATGGGATTCGAGTTCGGGTCCCTGAACATTCACGGGTCCGCTCATCCCTATTCTCTAGTAATTGTTGGGTCACAGCTAGCAAACGCCATGTTATGCCTCATTCACACGTCAGTGTTTGGTCAGTGATTTCCATCAGTGATTTTGAGCCAAAACCAGATGCAGCTCTGAACACAGAACAGGTGCAGATCTTTCCCTTACCCTGGGTTCACACCTGAGCGTTTTACAGCGCGTTCAAACGCGCTGTAAAACGCTCAAGACATGAAATCCAATGCTTCCCTATGGGAATGGTTCACACCTGGGCGTTTTACAGCGCGTACGAACGCGCTGTAAAACGCCCGACGCTCAAACAAGTACTTGAGCTTCTTTGGGGCGTTTTGACGCGCGTTTGTGGCCATAGGACACTGCAGTCAATGACACAAACGCGCGTTCACTATTACAAAAACGCGCGTCAAAAACGCGCGTTTGACGCGCGTTTGGGAAACGCTCAGGTGTGAACCCAGGGTTATGCCTCATGTCTGTGGAGGCTCTAATCCTGGTTTGGCTCACAATCACTGCCGGAAATCACTGACCAAAACACTGACGTGTGAATGAGGCTTTACTGTTTATGAGTATCTTCTATGTCCTAGTAAAAGAGCTATATCTATTGATTACTGTTTGCCTTGTTGCTGTTTAATGTGACTGTATCTAGAACATGCCAGCTTTGCAGCGTTTATGGTTATGCGTGCTATTACATCTCCCAGCAATACAATGTGCCATGTAACTTGAACCCATGATGATATCAGTAGATTTGGCTTTCGATACCATCTCTATGCTGACGAAACCCAACTATACACTTCATCCCCTGACATCACCTCTGCTTTACTCCAAAACACCAGTAATTGTCTGGCAGCTGTATCTAACATCATGTCCTCTCTGTATCTAAAACTGAACCTCTCAAAAACTGAGCTTCTTGTCTTTCCCCCATCTACTAACTCACCTAAACTTGATATTTAAATTTCGGTCTGCAGCACTATCATAACTCCGGTGCAACATGCCCGCTGTCTTGGGGCCACATTTGACTCTGATCTTTCCTTTGTTCCCCATATTCAATCACTTACACTCTCTTTTCATCTGCACCTCAAGAATATCGCCAGAATCCGCCCTTTTCCTACGGTGGAAACGGCAAAAACTCTTGTTGTTGCCTTGATTCATTCTCGTCTTGACTACTGCAACGCATTACTAATCGGTCTCCCTCTACCTAAACTCTTCCCCTTTCAGTCTGTTCTAAATGCTGCAGCCAGGATCATCTATCCTTTCAACCGCTACACTGAGGCTACTACTCTGTGCCAGTCACTTCACTGGTTGCCCATCCACCACAGAATACAGTTCAAACTCACCCTCACCCACAAAGCTCTCCACAGTGCTGCACCTCCATACATCTCCTCCCTCATCTCCATCTACCACCCAACTCGTGCTCTCCGTTCTGTTAGCGACCTAAGATTAATAACCTCCATAATTCGTACCTCTCACTCCCGTCTTCAAGCCTTTTCTCGAGCTGCACCCACTCTATTCTGCCCCGAAATACTAGGTCAATTCACAACTTCTCCACTTTCAAACATGCCTTAAAAACACATCTTTTCAGGCAGGCTTATCAAGCTACCTAAAATGACTTTTCCAAGACTAAACATTTCCCCCACCAACTCCTCTGGCCTAAACTCGATCCTCTAGTAGTCCCAAACCCGAAGCAGATCGGCCGGCACCACACCTGTCAGTTCAATAATGGCTTAAATCCTACTTATCACAATCAACTACCTTACAGTGGGATGCGAAAGTTTGGGCAACCTTGTTAATCGTCATTATTTTCCTGTATAAATCGTTGGTTGTTACGATAAAAAATGTCAGTTAAATATATCATATAAGAGACACACACAGTGATATTTGAGAAGTGAAATGAAGTTTATTGGGTTTACAGAAAGTGTGCTATAATTGTTTAAACAAAATTAGGCAGGTGCATAAATTTGGGCACCACAAAAAAGAAATAAAATCAATATTTAGTAGATCCTCCTTTTGCAGAAATTACAGCCTCTAAACGCTCCCTGTAGGTTCCAATGAGAGTCTGGATTCTGGTTGAAGGTATTTTGGACCATTCCTCTTTACAAAACATCTTTAGTTCATTCAGGTTTGATGGCTTCCGAGCATGGACAGCTCTCTTTAAAGGGATTCTGTCACCTCCCCTCAGCCAAAAAACGATTTAAAAGCAGCCATGCAGCACAGCTTACCTGGATTAAGCTGTGCTCTTTTATCTTGAAATCCGTCCAGCAGTTACTGCAAAAAACGACTTTGATCGATAAGGAAATGTGTCCTGAAGGTGCCCAGAGGGGCGTTTTTTTCTTCTTAGTGAGCCCAGTACCGCCCCTCTTTCAGTGCCCAGCCCGCCTTCCTTGTACTTTCTAACCGCCGCCTCCAGCCTGCCACAGCCTCCCCTCCCTCTCCTCCCCCTCCCTCACGCCGAACGAAGTCTCGCACAGGCGCAGTACCCACTGAGGGCTGCGCCTGTGCGATCATCAGGAGACTGAGGGCGGCAGCTTCATCTTCGTCACTGGGCATGCGCCGAGCCCAGTGACGTCCGATGTTAGCTCTTTCCCTCAGTCAGCCTGGTAGGAAGCGCAGAGGATTGCCGATCGGCTGCTGCACCCTGCGCTTTCTCCAGTCTGCCTGCCACAGTGAAGACGGCCAGCGATTTCTTTCCCCACCCTCCCTTCAGGAAAGAAATAAGTATTTGTTGGGGCGAATTAGGTATTATTATATTAAGTAAAGCTTTACTGAATTTATACATTTTCACTGAGCAAAAACAAATACTTATTTCTTTCCTGAAGGGAGGGTGGGGAAAGAAATCGCTGGCCGTCTTCACTGTGGCAGGCAGACTGGAGAAAGCGCAGGGTGCAGCAGCCGATCGGCAATCCTCTGCGCTTCCTACAAGACTGACTGAGGGAAAGAGCTAACATCGGACGTCACTGGGCTCGGCGCATGCCCAGTGACGAAGATGAAGCTGCCGCCCTCAGTCTCCTGATGATCGCACAGGCGCAGCCCTCAGTGGGTACTGCGCCTGTGCGAGACTTCGTTCGGCGTGAGGGAGGGGGAGGAGAGGGAGGGGAGGCTGTGGCAGGCTGGGGGCGGCGGTTAGAAAGTACAAGGAAGGCGGGCTGGGCACTGAAAGAGGGGCGGTACTGGGCTCACTAAGAAGAAAAAAACGCCCCTCTGGGCACCTTCAGGACACATTTCCTTATCGATCAAAGTCGTTTTTTGCAGTAACTGCTGGACGGATTTCAAGATAAAAGAGCACAGCTTAATCCAGGTAAGCTGTGCTGCATGGCTGCTTTTAAATCGTTTTTTGGCTGAGGGGAGGTGACAGAATCCCTTTAAGTCACACCACAGATTTTCAATTATATTCAGGTCTGGGGACTGAGATGGCCATTCCAGAACCTTGTACTTGTACCTTGTACTTGTTCCTCTGCATAAATGCCGTAGTGGATTTTGAGCAGTGTTTAGGGTCGTTGTCTTGTTGAAAGATCCAGCCCCGGCGCAGCTTCAGCTTTGTCACTGATTCCTGGACATTGGTCTCCAGAATCTGCGGATACTGAGTGGAATCCATGTGTCCCTCAACTTTGACAAGATTTCCCATCCCTGCACTGGCCACACAGCCCCACAGCATGATGGAACCACCACCATATTTTACTGTAGGTAGCATTTTCTTGGAATGGTGTGTTCTTTTTCCTCCATGCATAACGCCCCTTGTTATGGCCAAATAACTCAATTTTGGTTTCATCAGTCCACAGCACCTTATTCCAAAATAAAGCTGGCTTGTCCAAATGTGCTTTAGCCCACCTCAAGCGGAGAAAAGGCTTCCTCTGCATCACTCTCGCATACAGCATCTCCTTGTGTAAAGTGCGCCGAATGGTTGAACGATGCACAGTGACTCCATCTGCAGCAAGATGATGTTGTAGGTCTTTGGTGCTGGTCTGTGACTCTGACTGATCTCACTATTCGTCGCTTCTGTCTATCCGAGATTTTTCTCGGTCTGCCACTTCGAGCCTTAACTTGAACTGAGCCTGTGGTCTTCCATTTCCTCAATATGTTCCTAACCGTGGAAACAGACAGCTGAAATCTCTGAGACAGCTTTCTGTATGCTTCCCCTAAACCATGATGGTGAACAATCTTTGTCTTCAGGTCATTTGAGAGTTGTTTTGAGACCCCCATGTTGCTACTCTTCAGAACAAATTAAAAGAGGAGGGAAACTTACAATTGACCCCCTTAAATACTCTTTCTCATAATTGGATTCACCTGTGTGTGTAGGTCAGGGGTCACGGATCTTACCAAGCCAATTTGAGTTCCAATAATTAGTTCTAAAGATTTTGGAATCAATAAAATGAGAACAGTGCCCAAATGTATGCACCTGCCTAATTTTGTTTAAACAATTATAGCACACTTTCTGTAAATCCAATAAACTTAATTTCACTTCTCAAATATCACTGTGTGTGTCTCCTATATGATATATTTAACTGACATTTTTTATCGTAACAACCAACGATTTATACAGAAAAATCATGACGATTAACAAGGTTGCCCAAACTTTCGCATCCCACTGTATGTATCACCCCCAATTCCTCATAGTTTGTAAGCTCTTGCAAGCAGGGCCCTGACTCCTAGTGTTTCAGTTGTATATTATCCAGTTATTTTTGTTTTGTATATGAACCCTATGAACTTGTAAAGCGCTGCGGAATATGGTGGCGCTATATAAATAAAATGTACTAGGGCTGCAACGATTAATCGATGTAATCGATTATATTCGATAACTGGATTCGTTGTCGACGAATCCAGTTATCGAATAATCGCCGATTCGTTGCTATGCGGGCGGGCGGGCGGTCGCTGCATCTTTACTTTACCTTTTTACTATGACGCTCCTGTAACAGCCAGGCAGAGCGGACGGCGGCGTAACGTCACTCACTCACGTGACGCGCCTGCTCCGCCTCCTTCATTCATGAGGTGGGCGGAGCAGGTGCGTCACGTGAGTGAGTGACGTTGCGCCGCCGTCCGCTCTGCCTGGCTGTTACAGGAGCGTCATTGTAAAAAGGTAAAATAAAGATGCAGTGATTAGTCCGACTTATAAGCATCGGGGCCGGGGCTGTTATGGGGAGGGGGGTCTGTGTATATCACTGCTATGGGGAGGGGGGAGGATCTGTCTATGGCACTGCTATGGGGAGGGGGGGTCTGTGTATAGCACTGCTATGGGGAGGGGGATCTGTGCACTGTTATGGGGAAAGGGATCTGTGCACTGTTATGCCCATAACAGTGCACATATCCCCCTCTCCATAACAGCGCCACCCACAGATCCCCCTCTCCATAACAGCGCCACCCACAGATCCCCCTCTCCATAACTGCGCCGCCCACAGATCCCCCTCTCCATAACTGCGCCGCCCACAGATCCCCCTCTCCATAACTGCGCCGTCCACAGATCCCCCATAAGTGTCGCCCACAGATCCCCCATAAGTGTCGCCCACAGATCCCCCATAAGTGTCGCCCACAGATCCCCCATAATAGTGTCGCCCACAGATCCCCCATAAGTGTCGCCCACAGATCCCCCATAAGTGTCGCCCACAGATCCCCCATAAGTGTCGCCCACAGATCCCCCATAAGTGTCGCCCACAGATCCCCCATAAGTGTCGCCCACAGATCCCCCATAAGTGTCGCCCACAGATCCCCCATAAGTGTCGCCCACAGATCCCCCATAATAGTGTCGCCCACAGATCCCCCATAATAGTGTCGCCCACAGATCCCCCATAATAGTGTCGCCCACAGATTGTTTTAATATGGCCTTTGAACATAATTTTTCAAGTAAGATCATATAAACCTCTGTTTTGTAATTTTGTCGTTTTTCCCGATTAATCGATTAATCGAAGAAATTAATCGGCAACTAATCGATTATTCAAATAATCGTTAGCTGCAGCCCTAAAATGTACTATTATTATTATTATATGCCATGTTTTAATGATAAATGATTTTAACATGTACCCCTGCCTTTGAACTACTGTGAGATGTCAGCGAGGGTATAGTAAATGTAATTGCACTACTGTGGGTGAGGCGCCTTGTAAGTATTGAGACCATGACAGTATAGTTAAAGGGGATGTCTCCCTATTGTCTAAGTGTACGTGGCCACTGCAAAAACTTGTTTTGTCATATGTTGTATCATGCTGTATTTTATTCTTATGTGAAATCCCTGTTACCAGGCTGTCAGATGCATTGCACACATTCCACCACTAGATGGGGGTAGCACTGCAGTATATATAGCACAGTTCAGGCCTAGTTAGTGAGTTGTTGTAGAGTGTGGGAGTAGAAGGAGATGGAGTGAGATGCAAGGGGGAAGGAGAGGACCCCTCTCCTCTCAGCTCTCTCTTGGGCTCCACGGCCCAGAGGAGCCAATTTATATCTCAGTGTCAAGCCAGGAAAATAGGCAGAGGTGAAGTCTGTATTCTACCATCTACTCTTCCGGAGTGTCAAGTGAATTTTGCTAAGTTGATTGTGGAAAAGACAAAGGAAGGACAAAGCCATGATTTATTAGCTTCTGGCAGCCACACAATTATTTTAAGGACGGATAAGATTTCTGTTGCCTCACTTGTGTATAGAAGACAAAGACTTGAACTACCTCTACTGAGACTGAAGCAAGGCAAAGAGCTGAATATCAGTGAGTACACAACTACCTATCATAGCCTGAGACATAACTACATGTACAGCCTGTTACTGGGATTCACCACATCCAACCTGCATGATATAAGACTGACTGCTGTCAAGATCTTGGTTATAGTAAAGTTCTCAGTTGGATTCAACCTGGCCTCATTCTTATACCTCCATACTACCATCACTCTCATCATTTTGCACCATCAAGGTGCTGGCATCACAACATTACTTAATTCAGGGTCCCAGCTGCACAAGCACTCAGAAACCCAATCACCATCAACGGCATCTCGATTACCACCTGGCCGGTGTCCCTCACTGTTCTCTCCTTCACTGCACTGCTGGCCCAGGGAGGCATCTGCTAACCGCGAGTACCCGATAAACTGTTGCACCCGTCTGCCCACCGTGAACCTCACATGTTCTCCCCTGCGGACCGGCACATTGCACGGGTTCCACCGCTGGGACCTGCACCTATATCGAGAACGGAGCCCCGCAAGATGGTGGCTGGAGGACTTTGGTCTGGCCACCACCAAGCGCTCTCCCATTAGAAGTAAATAGGAGTGCACCGCGCATGACTGGCCACTGCTCCCATTCACTTCAATGGGCCTAATGGAAATACCCGAGCCCCCATAGAAAAGGAATAGAGGGCTGTTGGGCATATGCAGTGAGCCCTCCACCACTTTCAGGGCTCCGTTCTCGATATAGGTCCAGGCTCCAGTGGTGGGACCTGCACCTATGAGAGAAAGTGGGCATAACCTAGTGATATGCCCCTATTGTCTGAGATGAGACAACCCCTTTAAGGGCTCATGCACACAAACTTGTGCGTCCCTTGCCCGTGCTGCAAATAGCGGTCTGAAATGCACAGGCACCGGCCATGTGCCTGCCATTTGTGGATGCAAACCCATTCACGTGAATGTGTCTGCGATCCGCAAGATTCAGTGCGCATCGCGAAAAAAAAGAACATGTTCTATTTTTTGGCTGTGCGAAAGCACGGACCGAAATCCAACAGAAGTGCTCCGTAGTGCTTCCATGGGCTTCCACTCCGTGCCTCTGCTCCGAACCGCTCTGTATCTTGTGGATTGTAGGCTGCACACTGTACTTATATGCTGTATATGTATGCATTGTATAGTGAAATTGTGTACATTGTAAATTTGTGTTGGGAACGGTGTATGGGAAGTATGTAGCAAGAGAACTGAGAGCACACGACAGAGAGAGAATAAAGGTCAGTGCTCTGTGGACCTCATGGTCAGTGGCAGACCAGAGATGGAAGTATTGTAAGTGCTACTGCTGTAGACCAGGCCAGCATATAATCCTGCAAGAACCAAATCATTAAGTGGAGGTGATTGATACTGGTAAGGCTACTTTCACATTGGTGTTAGGTTTTTCCGGCACGGGAACAGCCTGCCGGATTCCGTACTACCATTTGCACAGTACCCACCACAGGCTTCAACTCTTAGGTCCGGATGCACGCCCCTGCCGGAGCTGTATCCAACAGCTCCCTTTAAAGATCCATATGAAAAGAATGGAGGCAGCAGTGATAGTCCAAAAACAAGCAGCCCAAGTACATGCAACATTTCGACTACTCCTTAGCCTTCCTCAGCTTATATAGCCATATGCAGTGACATCACTGGGGTGACCCCAGTGATGTCACTGCATATGGGTATATAAGCTGAGTTTACACTGTTGTATGCATGCTTGAGGAAGGCTAAGGAGTAGCCAAAAAGTTGCATGTACTTGGGCTGCTTGTTTTTAGACCATCACTTATGGATTAAAAGCACTATTTTCCTGGGATGCTGCCTCCATTCTTTTCATATGCACACATGTGCTGCCAGAAGTCCCACGGCCCCATTCACTATAATAGGGACCCATCGGACATCCAGCGGCAGCACGGCAAATATGCAGAGAGGCGGCTGGACAAAATCTGCAGCGTGCAGTGGTTAGTTTCAGGTTCTCTACACCGAGCTATTAGAAGTTCTACATGTACTAAAAACATAGCTTTTTCTACACAGGTACCTGGCGTAATCACGGTGAGGGTGGCTCCTGCCACAACTTGACCAATCTTGTTCTTGGCAAAGCAACGATAAATTCCCTCATCTGTGACACGGACTGATTGTATCTGAAGCCATCCAGTCACTTCATACTTCTGGGGGCCTCCTCTGAACTAGAAATATAATGAAAAGAATTAAGAGCCCATGATGAGCAACATCTAATACCACCTCATAGGATAGATAGTAAATATATGACCACCGGGGAGGGATTACCGTTGGACACCGCACTGATCTTGAAAACAGTGATGGGAGACATTAGAAGGTTTGGTTGTTGAAGTTGTGGAACTGTTATTAAAATAATAATTTCCAATCTATAGTCTACAGATAAGGATAGACATGGTCAAGGCATTCAGATAATGACTACTGCTTCTTAAAGGGGTCGTCTCACGAATACTATCTGTGTCTGCTCAGGATTCTCCTCTATGAGGCAGAACAAAGCAGAAACATACTGTAGGTATGGGCAAAGAATCAGCTCTGACGACTCTTGTAGGGCTGTCTGTCTCCCAGCTCTGCTGGCTTCTCACCGGCGCCCGCTACACCACCCATGACCCAGGGCACAGGTGATGCCAGCCCTCTCCAGCTACACCCCTACCACCTCTACATTGTAAATCTAAGAAACATATAAACAATATGAAGTTGACAATTTTAAATTTTTATTAGAAAGCTCCTCTGAAGGGGTTGTTGATTGTTTAAAATTGGTGGCCTATCCTTAAGTTGGGGGGGAGGTGCAGATCTCAGTCCCCCTGCTAATCAGTTACTTAAAGTGGCTGCAGCAATTCAATTCATTGTTCACTTTTAGTAGCGGCTGTACCACTTGAATGGGACAAAGCTGTAGTAAATTGTACTACCCGTCACAGCAGTTACCAGCGCACTGCCTGGCAAACAATGATGAGTCTCTTAATACAGAAGATTGGTAGTGGCGCAAAGACTAATATTGATATCCTATCTTAAACGCTATGTACACCTTTGGGGGCACTTTTTTTTTTTAATGATTGCATTTTACTCATTTTGGCCTAATTAACATAGATATCATATAAATATCAAATATGAAAATGCTTTCATTGTTCAAAATTCAGAAAAATAACATTCGCTCTTCGGCACCAATGAATGGTTGGCGCTCTGTTTGCTTCCCACTTTGCCTCTCGTTGACGTCTGGTTTAGCTGAATGAATCAAAGTTTGTGATTTTTAACTTACAAATAACTTTTTATTAAAAAGTAAATTAGCGTTCACGAAACTCTTAGTAATATTCAATTCAACATTAAACGGTCTTGATGATTAAACTTCAGACATTAAAATATACAGAATGAAAACATATGTCGGGTCTACATAACATCGATTATAGTGCAGCCCTTAAAATGGTTCGCCAGGAATACAGATTTTTTTAGCAAGTGCCTGCAGCCTGCCTCTGTAAACATATAATTAATACTTACCTGCTCATTGGCCGCAGAGGAGCATGTGACCATGCCCATGCAGCACCGGAAGAGAACAATCCGGGGACTGGATCATGGACCCAACAGAGGCATTGCGGAGAACCAGCGGGGAGCAGATAACTAAAAGTCTTCCGTTTTCAGAGGCAGGCTGCCGCACTTGCTAAAAATCAGTATTCCTGGGGGACCCCTTTAAAGGATATTCTACCTTGGTTTTAAGGGAGAAGCTCATCAAAGGTGGAACTATGCAGGGATGAAAGTCAGAAACAAACCAACATATCTCGTATATCCCCAGGAGACTTTGGGTGCGATGGATAAACAATATTTGCACCCCCGGAATAAATTCACTCTTAAAGGGATTCTGGACTATTATCTGCAGTAGTACATGAATAGTACTGCACTTAACCACCTCCGGACCGCCTAACGCAGATTCGCGTTCCGGAGGTGGCAGGCTGGCGCACAGTCACGCATATATGCGTCATCTCGCGAGACGCGAGATTTCCTGTGAACGCGCGCACACAGGCGCGCGCGCTCACAGGAACGGAAGGTAAGCGAGTGGATCTCCAGCATGCCAGCGTCTAATATACCTCCTACCTGGTCCTCTGGTGGTCCCTTTTGTTAGGATCGACCACCAGAGGACTCAGGTAGGTCAGTACAGTCGCACCAAACACCACACTACACTACACTACACCCCCCCCGTCACTTATTAACCCCTTATAAACCCCTGATCACCCATGATCACCCCATATAAACTCCCTGATCACCCCCCTGTCATTGATCACCGCCCTGTCATTGATCACCCCCCTGTCAGGCTCCGTTCAGACGTCCGTATGATTTTTACGGATCCACGGATACATGGATCGGATCCGCAAAACGCATACGGACGTCTAAATGGAGCCTTACAGGGGGGTGATCACCCATATACACTCCCTGATCACCCCCTGTCATTGATCACCCCCCTGTCATTGATCACCCCCCTGTAAGGCTCCATTCAGACGTCCGCATGATTTTTACGGATCCATGGATACATGGATCGGATCCGCAAAACACATGCGGACGTCTGAATGGAGCCTTACAGGGGGGTGATCACCCATATACACTCCCTGATCACCCCCTGTCATTGATCACCCCCCTGTCATTGATCACCCCCCTGTAAGGCTCCATTCAGACGTCCGCATGATTTTTACGGATCCATGGATACATGGATCGGATCCGCAAAACACATGCGGACGTCTGAATGGAGCCTTACAGGGGGTGATCAATGACAGGCGGGTGATCACCCATATACACTCCCTGATCACCCCCCTGTCATTGATCACCCCCCTGTAAGGCTCCATTCAGACGTCCGCATGTGTTTTGTGGATCCGATCCATGTATCCATGGATCCGTAAAAAATCATGCGGATGTCTGAATGGAGCCTTACAGGGGGGTGATCAGTGACAGGGGGGTGATCACCCTGATCACCCCCTGTCATTGATAACCCCCCTGTAAGGCTCCATTCAGACGTCCGCATGTGTTTTATGGATCCGATCCATGTATCCATGGATCCGTAAAAAATCATGCGGATGTCTGAATGGAGCCTTACAGGGGGGGTGATCAGTGACAGGGGGGTGATCACCCTGATCACCCTGATCACCCCCTGTCATTGATAACCCCCCTGTAAGGCTCCATTCAGACGTCCGCATGTGTTTTGTGGATCCGATCCATGTATCCATGGATCCGTAAAAAATCATGCGGATGTCTGAATGGAGCCTTACAGGGGGGGTGATCAGTGACAGGGGGGTGATCACCCTGATCACCCTGATCACCCCCTGTCATTAATAACCCCCCTGTAAGGCTCCATTCAGACGTCCGCATGTGTTTTGTGGATCCGATCCATGTATCCATGGATCCGTAAAAAATCATGCGGATGTCTGAATGGAGCCTTACAGGGGGGGTGATCAGTGACAGGGGGGTGATCACCCTGCTCACCCCCTGTCATTGATAACCCCCCTGTAAGGCTCCATTCAGACGTCCGCATGTGTTTTGCGGATCCGATCCATGGATCCGTAAAAATTATACGGACGTCTGAATGGAGCCTTACCAGGGGGGTGATCAATGACAGGGGGGTGATCCGGGAGTCTATATGGGTGATTACCCCCCTGTCATTGATCACCCCCCTGTCATTGATCACCCCCCCTGTCATTGATCACCCCCCCCCTGTAAGGCTCCATTCAGACATTTTTTTTGCCACAAGTTAGCGGAATTTTTTTTTTTTTTTTTCTTACTAAGTCTCATATTCTACTAACTTGTGTCAAAAAATAAAATCTCCCATGAACTCACCATACCCCTCACGGAATCCAAATGCGTAAACATTTTTAGACATTTATATTCCAGACTTCTTCTCACGCTTTAGGGCCCCTAAAAAGCCAGGGCAGTATAAATACCCCACATGTGACCCCATTTCGGAAAGAAGACACCCCAAGGTATTCGCTGAGGGGCATATTGAGTCCATGAAAGATTGAAATTTTTGTCCTAAGTTAGCGGAAAGTGAGACTTTGTGAGAAAAAAACAAAAAAAATCAATTTCCGCTAACTTATGCAAAAAATAAAAAATTTCTAGGAACTCGCCAGGCCCCTCATTGAATACCTTGGGGTGTCTTCTTTCCAAAGTGGGGTCACATGTGGGGTATTTATACTGCCCTGGCTTTTTAGGGGCCCGAAAGTGTGAGAAGAAGTCTGGGATCCAAATGTCTAAAAATGCCCTCCTAAAAGGAATTTGGGCCCCTTTGCTGGGTGAGAGAAATATCTTGGTCAAATGCCAACTTTGTATAAAAAAATAGGAAAAGTTGTCTTTTGCCAAGATATTTCTCTCACCCAGCATGGGTATATGTAAAATGACACCCCAAAACACATTCCCCAACTTCTCCTGAGTACGACGATACCAGATGTGTTACACTTTTTTGCTGCCAAGGTGGGCAAAGGGGCACATATTCCAAAGTGCACCTTTCAGATTTTGCAGGCCATTTTTTACAGATTTTGATTGCAAAGTACTTCTCACACATTTGGGCCCCTAAATTGCCAGGGCAGTATAACTACGACACAAGTGACCCCATTTTGGAAAGAAGACACCCCAAGGTATTCCGTGAGGGGCATGGCGAGTTCCTAGAATTTTTTATTTTTTGTCGCAAGTTAGTGGAATATGAGACTTTGTAAGGAAAAAAGAGAAAAGAAAAATAATCATCATTTTCCGCTAACTTGTGACAAAAAATAAAAAATTCTAGGAACTCGCCATGCCCCTCACGGAATACCTTGGGGTGTCTTCTTTCCAAAATGGGGTCACTTGTGGCGTAGTTATACTGCCCTGGCAATTTAGGGGCCCAAATGTGTGAGAAGTACCTTGCAATCAAAATGTGTAAAAAATGGCCTGCAAAATCTGAAAGGTGCACTTTGGAATATGTGCCCCTTTGCCCACCTTGGCAGCAAAAAAGTGTGACACATCTGGTATCGCCATACTCAGGAGAAGTTGGGGAATGTGTTTTGGGGTGTCATTTTACATATACCCATGCTGGATGAGAGAAATATCTTGGCAAAAGACAACTTTTCCCATTTTTTTATACAAAGTTGGCATTTGACCAAGATATTTTTCTCACCCAGCATGGGTATATGTAAAATGACACCCCAAAACACATTCCCCAACTTCTCCTGAGTACGGCGATACCAGATGTGTGACACTTTTTTGCTGCCAAGGTGGGCAAAGGGGCACATATTCCAAAGTGCACCTTTTGGATTTCACCGGTCATTTTTTACACATTTTGATTGCAAAGTACTTCTCACACATTTGGGCCCCTAAATTGCCAGGGCAGTATAACTACCCCACAAGTGACCCCATTTTGGAAAGAAGACACCCCAAGGTATTCCGTGAGGGGCATGGCGAGTTCCTAGAATTTTTTATTTTTTGTCGCAAGTTAGTGGAATATGAGACTTTGTAAGAAAAAAATAAATAAAATAAATCATCATCATTTTCCGCTAACTTGTGACAAAAAATAAAAAGTTCTATGAACTCACTATGCCCATCAGCGAATACCTTAGGGTGTCTACTTTCCGAAATGGGGTCATTTGTGGGGGTTTTCTACTGTCTGGGCATTGTAGAACCTCAGGAAACATGACAGGTGCTCAGAAAGTCAGAGCTGTTTCAAAAAGCGGAAATTCACATTTTTGTACCATAGTTTGTAAATGCTATAACTTTTACCCAAACCATTTTTTTTTTGCCCAAACATTTTTTTTTTATCAAAGACATGTAGAACAATAAATTTGGCGAAAAATTTATATATGGATGTCGTTTTTTTTGCAAAATTTTACAGCTGAAAGTGAAAAATGTCATTTTTTTGCAAAAAAATAGTTACATTTTGATTAATAACAAAAAAAGTAAAAATGTCAGCAGCAATAAAATACCACCAAATGAAAGCTCCATTAGTGAGAAGAAAAGGAGGTAAAATTCATTTGGGTGGTAAGTTGCATGACCGAGCGATAAACGGTGAAAGGAGTGTAGTGCAGAAGTGTAAAAAGTGCTCTGGTCATGAAGGGGGTTTCACCTAGCGGGGCTGAAGTGGTTAAAGAGTCCGGATCAAAATGATTTTTTTTCCCCACAGCCCCAGGTTACCCTACTGTCAGCACCTGCACTGCACTGATTTGCTATGCTAACATAATGGAGAGGACTCCTGTGTGCATGCACAGCAGTCCTGACAATGTATTTCAGTGCAGATTTGAACCCTGACAGTGGGGGAATGGGGTACAGTAGGAAAAAAAATATATAGTGATCTCGACTCCATATCTGCAGTACTACTCATGCTGCAGTTAAAAGTCCAAAATCACATCTTATGTTCATGATAGAGGATTCACAAGTGCATGTTGATGGGGTATTGGCACTATTTACTTCTGGATGAACTATCAATACTAATCGTTGTGTGTGTAAAGACAGGTTTGGGCTACTATGTAAGAGATGGTCAGGCCCTTATTAAAAAGGATCTTTTTGGCCAGTGAGCGGTATGCGTGTCAAGGTCTGCAGAAGAAAACAGGCCAACACAAATTTAATAGGAAAAATTACTTTTTTACTGATCACTCTTGCGGCGACAAGCTTGGTGCAAATAACTTAGTGGTTAGCGTCTCTTGTGGAGCAACAAGTCTCAGTGAGACTTGAGGTAACAGGTTAGGGTACTTTCACACTAGCGTTTTTCTTTTCCGGTATTGAGTTCCGTCCTAGGGGCTCAATACCGGAAAAAAAACTAATCAGTTTTATCCTAATGCATTCTGAATAGAGAGCAATCCGTTCAGTATGCATCAGGATGTCTTCAGTACAGTCACTGTATGGTTTTTGGTCGGAGAAAACACCGCAGCATGCGGAACATTTGCCGGAATGCCATTATTTTCCATTGAAATGCATTAATGCCAGATCCGGCCCTAAGTGTTCCGGAAAAATGGATCCGGTTTTGCGGTCTGCGCATGCGCAGGCCTTTAAAAATGTGAAAAAGATAAATACTGTTTTTCCGGTTGACAACCGGAGAGATGGATCCGGTATTGAAATACATGGTATCCATTTGCATGCAGATTGCCGGAATCCAGCGACACTAGTGTGAAAGTACCCTTAAACAGTTAACTACTGCCTGACTTTCTCTCTGTTGCTGCACATAACGTCTCTGAGTCTTTCTCTGCTTGGAAGCAATGAAGATTGTTTTTCAACCCCAGTAATTCTCTTTGTGGCAAACTGCATACTCTGCATTGGCATCTCTTCATATTGCATCATCTCTCTCCATACAACATAACCAGAAACAAGAAAACCGCAAAAAGACTGCACCTTCAATAATATAAAATACATAATGCAATTTTATTATTGAGGAAAAACACTTTAAAAATTGTATACAATAAATAGTGTGCCGGTAAAACCAGGCACAGACAAGAAGCTCACCAAAGTCCACAAATAAGGAACAAACATATAAAGTCAGGGACAATACCAAAACAAATCAAATAGCAGAATTAGGGTGGGTTCACATCTGCGTTCTGGATTCCGTTATGGCTTTCCATTATAACATGGTTATAACGGAAAATAACGGAATCCATTAGACGGAAGTTAAAATGGACGCCTTTAAGAGGCATTCCGTTTTGATCCATCTTCATAGAAGTCTATCCATCTAGTTCCCATTATGCAAGACAGAAAACAAAGTCCTGTCGACGGAAACGGGACAGATCCGTTATGATTCCTATAGACTTCTATTAAGACAGAATGTCTCTTAAAGGCTTCTGTTTTGCATTCCGTCATAATACAAGTCTATGGGTAGTATAACAGATCCGTCCTTCTGTCTTATGGATTCCGTTATAACCAAGTTAGAAAGTGAGCATTGTCAAAGAGACTGCCCCACACGTATCGCTGGGAACACCCAGCTTCCTCAGGGGTACCCCTGAGGAAGCTGAGTATTCCCAGCGATACGCGTATTCTCGGCCTATTTTATTTGCAGGTATTTTCTTATATTTATTGATGTTGCATTATCATTATAATTCTGCTATTTGATTTGTTTTTGTATAGTCCCTGACTTTATATGTTTGGTCCTTATTTGTGGACTTTGGTGAGCTTTTTGTCTGTGCCCAGGGGCATAACTACCATAATGGCAGACCATGCGACTGCTATTGGGCCCAGGGCAAGAGGGGGCCCAGTCCTAGTTGGGATCATCTCCTCTTCTACTGGAGGTGAAAACTTGGTCAGGACTCATTGAAAGGGTTTAGGCAGAAACCCTTCTGTCCTGTGTGGGGGGCCTGGTTTGATCCTTGCTATGGGGCCCTTACGTCTCTATATACGCCACTGTCTGTGCCTGGTTTTACTTATACCGGCACACTATTTATTGTAAACATGGTTTAAAGTGTTTGTGTTTTTCCTCAATAATAAAATAGCATTATGTATTTTATATAATTGGAGGTGCAATCTTATTGTGGTTTTCTTGGTTCTGGTTATGTCTATGATGGTTTTGAAACTGTTTTTGCACTCCATGTCATGGTGAGTGTGCCCCCTCTGCTCAGTATTACTCTCTCCATACCACACATTTACACTCACTTCTCACAGGTGCTTCCAGGTCTCGGTATCTCCTTCCTCACAAATCACTACACACACTTTGCACAATTTTGCCATACGCTGCAGCAGGCTGGATGGTCATTGTGGTCCTGAGTTTGCATCTCCAGAGATCTCTTGCTGTTTCAGGTTGCAGGAATCGACTACCCTGCTCCAGGCTCTCCCTCTCCATTTCAAAGCTTAGCTGCTCTATGGACCTATTTATGTTTTGAGGTAGTTTAGCCTCATGACAAGTACCTCAGACCTGAACTTGAAGGGCTGACCAAAATGCAGGAGTGTGACTGGATCTGTTGCCAGCAGTAGCTTCTCCCCCGCAAACATTTTTTCTCTGCCTGATTAGTACTAACTTAAGGTCTGTAGAGCATTGCTCGTTATCATCCCACAAACATGCCTTCTCACTGTCACTATCACCTGCATAATTAGATTTTACAGTGGGATGCGAAAGTTTGGGCAACCTTGTTAATCGTCATGATTTTCCTGTATAAATCGTTAGTTGTTGCGATAAAAAATGTCAGTTAAATATATCATATAGGAGACACACACAGTGATATTTGAGAATTTAAATGAAGTTTATTGGATTTACAGAAAGTGTGCTATAATTGTTTAAACAAAATTAGGCAGGTGCATACATTTGGGCACTGTTGTCATTTTATTGATTCCAAAACCTTTAGAACTAATTATTGGAACTCAAATTGGCTTGGTAAGCTCAGGGACCCCTGACCTACATACACAGGTGAATCCCATTATGAGAGAGTATTTAAGGGGGTCAATTGTAAGTTTCCCTCCTCTTTTAATTTTCTCTGAAGAGTAGCAACATGGGGGTCTCAAAACAACTCTCAAATGACCTGAAGACAAAGATTGTCCACTATCATGGTTTAGGGGAAGGATACAGAAAGCTGTCTCAGAGATTTCAGCTGTCTGTTTCCACGGTTAGGAACATATTGAGGAAATGGAAGACCACAGGCTCAGTTCAAGTTAAGGCTCGAAGTGGCAGACCAAGAAAAATCTCGGATAGACAGAAGTGACGAGTGGTGAGAACAGTCAGAGTCAACCCACAGACCAGCACCAAAGACCTACAACATCATCCTGCTGCAGATGGAGTCACTGTGCATCGTTCAACCATTCGGCGCAGTTTACACAAGGAGATGCTGTATGCGAAAGTGATGCAGAGGAAGCCTTTTCTCCACCCCCAGCACAAAAAATGTCGCTTGAGGTGGACTAAAGCACATTTGGACAATCCAGATTAATTTTGGAATAAGGTGCTGTGGACTGATGAAACTAAAATTGAGTTATTTGGCCATAACAAGGGGCGTTATGCATGGAGGAAAAAGAACACAGCATTCCAAGAAAAACCCCTGCTACCTACAGTAAAATATGGTGGTGGTTCCATCATGCTGTGGGGCTGTGTGGCCAGTGCAGGGACTGGGAATCTTGTCAAAGTTGAGGGACGCATGGATTCCACTCAGTATCAGCAGATTCTGGAGACCAATGTCCAGGAATCAGTGACAAAGCTGAAGCTGCGCCGGGGCTGGATCTTTCAACAAGACAACGACCCTAAACACTGCTCAAAATCCACTAAGGCATTTATGCAGAGGAACAAGTACAACGTTCTGGAATGGCCATCTCAGTCCCCAGACCTGAATATAATTGAAAATCTGTGGTGTGACTTAAAGAGAGCTGTCCATGCTCGGCAGCCACTAAACCTGAATGAACTAAAGATGTTTTGTAAAGAGGAATGGTCCAAAATTCCTTCAACCAGAATCCAGACTCTCATTGGAACCTACAGGAAGCGTTTAGAGGCTGTAATTTCTGCAAAAGGAGGATCTACTAAATATTGATTTCATTTCTTTTTTGTGGTGCCCAAATTTTTGCACCTGCCTAATTTTGTTTAAACAATTATAGCACACTTTCTGTAAATCCAATAAACTTCATTTCACTTCTCAAGTATCACTGTGTGTGTCTCCTATACGATATATTTGACTGACATTTTTTATTGTAACAACCAACGATTTATACAGGAAAATCATGACGATTAACAAGGTTGCCCAAACTTTCGCATCCCACTGTAATTGCAGTCTATTGGTGGCAGCATAACCACAGTGCTGTTTACAACATGCACACCTGCAATGTCCATTGCTCCTGCACAAAGTGTCACTACCTGTGACATCAGCACACAGCAATATACATCTCTTCATTGTGGCCATAGAATACAGGGCATTTTTCCAGACAAAATAGCTTATAACTTACCCTTTCCTTGATGGCATCTCACAGTTTACAAGGGAGATAACATGGCATATCACATAGTATACAATACATTCTGCTGTAACATGGCACACTTAGGCTCCATTTACACGTCTGTGGTGTGTTGCGGACCTGCAAATTGCGGATCCGCAACACACCCGCCCGGCACCCCTATAGAAATGCCTATTCTTGTCTGCAAGCTGCTGACAAGAATAGGACATGTTCTATCTTTTGCGGAGCTGCGGACCCGAAGATCGGGGCCGCGCTCCGCAAATGCGGATGCGGACAGTGTGCTGTCCGCATCCATTCCGTCCCCATAGAAAATGAATGGGTCCGCACCTGTTCCGAAAAATTGCGGAATGGATGCGGACCCATTTGCGGACGTGTGAATGGAGCCTTAAAGTGATTGTCCCACAAAATAAATTGAAAATGTTTCAAACCAGCACCTGAATATGAATACTTTTGTAACTGTATGTAATAAAAAAAATGTAGTATAGGCAATGAGTTATTCGCTGAAATCTATCTGTATAGCACCACCTGTTTTTTTCCCTTTTTCTAATTTCTCTGTCCACCTCTCTGAGGTTGACATACCTTCTCAGTTCCATCCTTCAACTGCCACCAGTTGCAGTAGAAAGAACATGCCCCCTGACAAAGTGCACGTCCCCTAAACTGCCAGCTTAATATAAATATAAACTGAGAAATTGTAGCGATAATTGTGGAGATCTCTGGATCCATGTAAGGTACAGGGCTGGTTCTAATTTTGATAGAAAAAGACTGTCATGTATGGTATGATATTGGATTTCAATTTTTTATATTAATCATGAAATAACCCCTTTAAGTGCAGAGTAGTGTTTAGCGAGCATGCTCGGCTGAACTGCTGTTCGTCTCGAGCATCGCTATGCTCGGCAGATCCAAGTGCTCGGCCGAATACTTTGGGTGCTCGAGTACAATTTTATACAATGGAAGTCAATGGGAGAACCCCAGGCACCCCTTGCTCGGAAGAGAAGAGGGTGTCTGGTTCATAAAAATAATGGTTTTGTCAGAAGACTATGAAACCAATAGATGGCACTGTTCATAACTCAATAGCACCATCTATTGGTTTCATAGTCTTCTGACAAGAATATTAGACTATGAGTCTTATGACAAGCATATTAGTGTAGCCTTTTGCATGGAAAATTCGCAATAAAAATTTGCGATTAGAATATTCGCGATCTACACTAGGATGATATCTGACACTGGGAAAGCTGGGTAATAACCCAGTGATAAAATATGACATTTGGAAAGCTGGGTAATAACTCAGTGATAAAATCTGACACTTGGAAAGTTGAGTAATAACTCAGTGAAGATATCTGACACTAGGAAAGCTAGGTAATAACTCAGTGATGATATCTGACACTGGGAAAGCTGGGTAATAACTCAGTGTAGATCGGGAATATTCTAATCGCAAAATTTTATTGCAAATTTTCCATGCAAAAGGCTACACTAATAAGCTTGTCATAAGACTCATAGTCTAATATTCTTGTCAGAAGACTATGAAACCAATAGATGGTGCTATTGAGTTATGAACAGCGCCATCATGAATGATTATGACCTGGTCTCCTGATGATCCCTTACCACAGCTGCAGACAATATGCTGACTTAAGGCCTTGTAAAGATTCATTTAGAGTGAACTGTCAGGAATGGATAATAGGCTCCAACGTGCTGCAAGATTAAGTGGTTGCCAATGAGATTTATTGAAAAATATTAAATGGAATATCTTATTTTTCTATCAGCATATGTATGGTCCCAATACCATATCCTGTGTGGGACAGACTGGTCCTCATAAATAAAGAAATATGTTAAAAATTCCAGTACTCTCTGCAACAACAATTCATAAGTAATGCAAAACGTTAACTAACCTTGCAGACATCTTAGATAGCAGAGATGATTCACACATTTCAAGCTAAGCATGACTGTAATTGCCTGTATTTCATTCAAACAGGATTTTCACTATGATTATCACTATTGTTTGGTGAAACGAAGCATTCGAAGCGGAATTCGGTCCGAAGTTCAAAAAATGTATTTGCAAAGAATCTGAATTTCCTTGCGCTTCGTGGTAACGAATCAGTTTTATTCTAAAATGGCGGCTGCACGTGTTACAAAATGAAAGTAAGAAGCCTGGGAACGTGAGCTTGCCCATAATTCCATGCCCCCAGCCAATCCACAGATAGTCATCCCCTGTGATGTCACAGCCCTATAAAACCCTCATCCTGCGCGGTCTCCTTCATTGTCCTGTGAGCTGAGCATAGGGAGAGATGTGGCAAGCGCTCAAGCGTTAGGAAAAGTGTTGCTGAAAATGATTAATAGAAGAATATTGGAGAAGAAGAGTGCAGGGATAGTGGAGGGAGACCTATTCTGTGTCAATTTTATTTATTCCTACATTTATTTATTTCTATATCAGCCCTAAATGTAATTCAATATGAATGAGATGAAAGCCTTTATTATTCTGGTGCCAACGTGCCAACCAATACCATCCAGTCTGCACCCCTTAGGGGGGCCAGGTCTTACTGATGACCATACTCATCTTTTGCTGGCTTTACTTCTTCCAAATCATCCTTTAAAGTCTCCATGTCCTAGAAATGTCAGTAAGATGCAGATAGAGGAAGAGCTGGATGTTCCTGATGACATATTGTCATTGATATTAGATGATGTGGAAAAAGAGTAAAAGCAGATGGCAGAAGAAGGGCTCCCACCTGTAGGGTAGGAGAGCGCTGGGGTTGGTGAAGTGGGTATGCCAGAGCTGATTAATAGCAGATTGCAGGCAAGAACAGCAATAACATGCATACATTTTATATCAGCAATAGCCCATTTAAAGGTGCATTAAAGGTGCCGCGCAGCCATTAACAATGAAGAAGGACTATACAGTGCAGTCTTCATTATTAAATGAAAGGCAGCCGCGGACTAATTGGCGGTTCTTCACTGCAGCATGGCCACAATCAGCCTGCAGCACGGCCGCTCCGTGTGGCTGTACCCTAAGACAGAGTGGCCTGGGTATACCTGATTTATAGCAATTTGTGACAAATTAATTCGTAACTAATCAAATTTCTTGGCTAACTTCAATAAAGTTGGCAAATGAATTTTTCAAAACTTCTCTAATCATTACATATGGTTCCATATGTATCATTTCACCAGGTTTCCAGTCATCCTCACGCTCCCAATATTGGAACTCTAAATCATGGGACATTTTATGCCAAATGACATAGAAACACCTATTCTATTTCAAATCTGTATAATGCTCTTCATGCCTTGGATAGCCTCTCAAAAAGCTGATATGGTAGATGATATGGTCTATACACTACTTGTATTTTGAATATTTTCTGCTTTAAGAAATTTCTAATGGTAAGTCCAGATATAAGGAACTTGTAGTATGGACCTCCTGGTTGGAGAAACTCCAAAATTACCAACTTTTGCCATAACTTAATCAGGGAAGAAACGTGACAACTTTCTACAGCATTCCAAACTCACAGCAGGACTTGTCCCTTTTAGTGTATTTCCAGTGGATAGAGAATTATGTAAAAGGATGAAGACCCACCAAGGCAAGTAGAAATTTTATTCTGACATCCACTATAGTCTTTAATTTCAGGACCATCAAAAAAAGTTTAAAGCCCCAAACAAAAGATGACATGTTACGTTTAATTAGGTTACGGTTAAGCAGCAGTCAAAAGGTTATACAACAGAAGTGTATGTTATATACGTTACACTGATCTAGACTCAACAGTTGGATGCTATTACAACAGTAGATTTCCCAGTGGGACTTTACATCTCAGTCATACCTGGGTCAAACAATCATAATTCTTTCTGTACAGAACGCAACTCATCAATTCTGATTTTCTATAATTTAAAAGTCTGTTTCTAGACAGACAGGAAATCCCTAAGTAGGAGCAGAAGAGACCATTATATAAAAACTTCATTCCATAAGAAAATGATATAGTCTTGCTTTCCAGATGACTAGTAACTAAAAACACCCAGAAGTACATTTTCAATCTTAAAAATATAATTGGAAAAAAGCCAGTAAGTTACTGTATCTTAGTAAGCTAGACTTTTACCTGGAAACTACTGTCGTGAAGCTAACTGTATATTTCACATTATTGTGGTCACCGATGTGAAGCCAAAACCTTTTGGAAATACATAAGTGATGCCAAGAAAATAACAGTGTCAAATCTAAGGTCAAGTGAAGTATTTTGTGTCACTTATGATTGTACATATGGTGCCAATTCAAAGCTGGAGAAGCTTGATGTCCATAATTTCATTCATCTCTGGTAGATAATTCTATATGTGGAGGTGATTAAGCAAATTAAATGTCCTGTTGCTATTTATTTTGAAAAAGCAATGGGGGCTGCAAGACTAGACACAGAAACTGTTTCTATGGCCTTATTCTTTGATCATGCAGGTGCACAGCACGCTTGATGGTTGTAGTGACTTTGCAAGATACAATATGCTTGGTGGTGCCTGTCAATTTGAGAGACACAATGTGGTTGATGGTTTCACTCACATTTGGTGGGTTAATACTATTGAACAGTTCATAATACCAAGTTTAGGTTTGGATATAGTGGTCTAGTTACATGGGCCAGAGTACTGTGTGCCATACCACAAGTAGTCAGACAGACACGTTGCATCTAAGTCGGCTGCCTGCTCTTGCCTGTACCTTCTGTGCCACTGTGGGTTTAACCTTGTTTACTACAACCTATGCCACCTACATGTCCGTCATAGTGTTTCACTAGCCACTTGTCTACAACTGCCCTGGTGCCCCCATGGATCCTTGCAACTACTAGGTTGCTATTAGAGGTGTAGCTAGGGATCCAGCCTAGGGAGAGGACGGAAAATACATCTGTTGCTTGAGTGGGCCCCCAACTCAGATTACGGCACCGTGTCCACTGCCTATGCCAGGACGGTGGGCTACCCAACAACCTCACAAACTGGAATTTTGAATGGATGAAATGCCTTAGGCCTCATGAACACAATTGTATTTTTAGTCCACATCCGATCCACATTTTTTGCAGGTCAGATGCGGAACCATTAATTTCAATCAGGCCTAAAAAAAAAAGCACACCATGTGCTGTTCGCATCAGTATGTCCATTCCACTGTCCCGCAAAAACATAGAACATGTCCTTTAATAAAACAAGAATAGGCATTTTTAAGAGTCGGCTTTTTTATCATAGGACGGGACATGTGGGATAATGTGGGACGCACACAGCCGGTATCCATGTTGTGCAGATCCACGTTTTGCGGACCGCAAAACAGATACAATCCTGTGAACGAGGCATTAAACTATTTTTCTGGAACTTCGTTAACAGTGATTGGTGTTCATTCCTTTGTTTCCCAGTTTGTCAATGTGTAGCTTTACTCTGAAGCTTCATCAGATGACGTATGGCATTACAACATAAAAACAAACATTTCTACTATAAATTACCATCACAGTCCCTTTAATCAGTGACAACATTTTGCCAAACACAAATGTTTTCAATTTGAGCTTGTCAATGTGAATTTAGACCGTACAGCCGCACATTACATCAAAAACGGCTAATCAGCTTTACGCCAAATTGCTTATTGTTTCAGTTGAGGAAAATTTGCAGTAATTTGCTAGAATTCCTCACCCCTCTGTGGCTGCATTGCTCAATGTCAGTATAAAGAAAGAAAATAATCAGCAAAAAGAAAGATGGAGCTCTGTGTATTAATATCAACAATTCCAGGGATATACTGGTGGGATGCTGGGTTGGTATTCATAGCTATCTAAGTATCTCTCTATCAGAGGTATAACTAGAACTGACTGGGCCCCACAGCAAATTTTTTAATGGGTCCCCCTCCTCCCAACAACTTCTTTGCAACTCTCTCGTGCTGTGCAACCCCCACTCTTTTATGTGTATATTTTCTACCTTTAAAACCTTAGGAGGAAGGACACCAACACTGAAAAAAGAGGGGCCCCTTTCAAATTTAGTATGGTGCCCATTTTCTAATAATCTGCTCATTTCCGAGATCCCTGCTTCTCAAGAAGTCCGGGATCCCATGATGGTTTTTCCACTATTGTTTCCAGCCAAGAAGAAGAAGAGAAGTCAGGAGAAGTCACACTGGACAGCTATCTAGACTTCAGTGGCGAGGAACACATGCATGCGCCCCTACCTCTCATACAGATGGCTGTAATCCTGAAATCTCATTCCAGAAGCTGTTTGTGCATTTAAGTCATTTCCATGGTTTTCAATGTAATATACTGTATTTCAGTTTCTTGGGACTTTAATTTAATTAAATACCTGTACAGAGATATGTGGATCATCCCCTGGGAGAAGCAGCTCTGACCCTTCCTTCTTCCATTCTATAGATGCCATGGGATAGGCAAAGACTTCACAGCCAAAAATAGCGTCCTTCCCGGTAATATTCCAGATGTCATACGGTGGAGTGAGGATCTGAGGCGCTGTAGAAGAGTCACAGAATACACTTAGGATTTGAACATTCATAAGGACAAGAATAGTCATTTTTAATGGGCCCTTTACATGGAAAGAAGGAGCCTCAGATCTGCTGCTCACTGCTGGTGGAGATATCTGCATTTCCATGAGTTTGGTGAGGAGCGATGAGTAATGCCATCGCTCTTCTCCATAATGACTCGTTTGCCGGCAGCAGGTGGTATTTACACAGCATGATCTGCTGACAGCAAACAACAATTTTTGTGTGTGCACAAACAATCGGATTAGCCAATAAACGAGAGTTTCGGTTGCACTTTACACCACCAAATAGTCGCTAATGAGCATTCCTATGAACGCTCGTTAGCGATTATCTTTAGGATTCTCGTCTGTGTAAAGGACCATTAAGAGTAAGCATTTTTATCATAAGGCAGGACGTGTGGAATGGGAAAATATAGTCATGTGCATGAGGCCTTCCAATGATAGAAAGGTGTGTAAGGTTACATGAGAGTGATTTTTGCGAGGCATTATAAGGCTGGGTTCACAAGTGACAGATTTTCTACAGCAGAAAAACACTTCAAAGGGTGGTACGTTCACACTCTGCGAATTGTGTTGCAGAAAAGCTGCAGATTAGACTCAGTTTTGTTCTCTGCATTGGAAAGGGTGAAATTTGCAATGTAATCCGAGTATAAACTGACATGCTGCAGATTTAGGACGCCTGCACACAACGTGAATTATGTGCGTTTTTTCCGCACAGATTTTTTGGGTGTAAAAACTGCTGCGTAATACAGTACCAGCAAAGTGATTAGACAAATCTCATGATCACTTTTCTTACGTGCAGAAATTGACCTGCCGTGCAGATTTTGAAATCTGCAGCATGTCAACTGTTGCATTTTTCTTGTGCAGATTTCTCCCTTTTCAATGGAAGGTTGAGATCTGCAGAAAATCTGCCGAAAACCCACAATAAACAAAAAAACGCATAAAAAACGCAAAAAGAAAAAACACGCAACAAAAATGCAATAAATAGTGCAGATTTGTGTGTGTGTTTTATGCGGTCTTGGTGCGGATTTCAGCTCAGATTTCCTGCACATAAATCTGCACTGTGTGCAGCCAACCTTAGTCTTGGGGTTCTGTACCATTTTATTACATCAGCGTCTGATCGGCAGGGGTCCGACACCTGGGCCAGTGCAGCCACAACTATTTCATTTAACGGTTCGTAGCTCAGCCCCCATTTACTTTAATGGGGCTGAGCTGCACCCAGACAACGTACATACAGTGGATATAAAAAGTCTACACACCCCTGTTAAAATGTCAGGTTTCTGTGCTGTAAAAAAATGAGGCAAAGATAAATCATTTCAGAACTTTTTCCACCTTTACCCTGGGTTCACACCTGAGCATTCTGAAAGGAGCGCTCTGTATGCGCGATTGTACCGGCGTTTACAATCGCGCATACAGAGACAGGCGAACACACATTGTCGCACCTTCCCGAATATCTATGTACGGGAACGCGCGACAAAACGCCTCAAAAAAGCTCAAGAACTTGTTTGAGCGTCGGGCGTTTTACAGCGCGATCGTACGCGCTGTAAAACGCCCAGGTGAGCACCATTCCCATAGGGAATCATTGGTTTCTCCTTGTTGAGCGTTTTACAGCGCGTAGGAACGCGCTGTAAAACGCTCAGGTGTGAACTTAGGGTCAATGTGACCTATAAACTGTACAACTCAATTGAAAAACAAACTGAAATATTTTAGGTGGGGGGAAGAAAACAAAAATAACTAAAATAATGTAGCTGTGGATGTAGCTGTGTTTAGAATTAAGCAATCACATTCAAAATCCTGTTAAATAGGAGTCAGCATACACCTGCCATCATTTAAAGTGCCTCTGATTAACCCCAAATAAAGTTCAGCTGCTCTAGTTGGTCTTTCCTGAAATTTTCTTAGTCGCATCCCACAGCAAAAGCCATGGTCCACAGAGGGCTTCCAAAGCATCAGAGTGATCTCGTTGTTAAAAGGTAATAGTCAGGAGAAGGGTACGAAAGAATTTCCAAGGCATTAGATATACCATGGAACACATTGAAGACATTATCAAGTGGAGAAAATATGGCACAACAGTGACATTACCAAGAACTGGACCTCCCTCCAAAACTGATGAAAAGACGAGAAGAAAACTGGTCTGGGATGCTACCAAGAGGCCTACAGCAACATTAAAGGAGCTGCAGGAATATCTGGCAAGTACTGGCTGTGTGGTACATGTGACAACAATCTCCCGTATTCTTCATATGTCTGGGCTATGGGGTAGAGTGGCAAGACGAAAGACTCTTCCTATGAAGAAAAACATCCAAGCCAGGCTACATTTTGCAAAAACACATCGGAAGTCTCCCAAAAGCATGTGGGAAAAGGTGCTATGGTCTGATGAAACCAAGGTTGAACTTTTTGGCCATAATTCCAAAAGATATGTTTGGCGCAAAAACAACACTGCACATTGCCAAAAGAACACCATACCCACAGTGAAGCATGGTGGTGGCAGCATCATGCCAAGGGGCTGTTTTTCTTCAGCTGGAACTGGGGCCTTAGTTAAGCTAGAGGGAATTATGAACAGTTCCAAATACCAGTCAATATTGGCACAAAACCTTCAGGCTTCTGCTAGAAAGCTGAACATGAAGAGGAATTTCATCTTTCATCATGACAACGACCCAAAGCATACATCCAAATCAACAAAGGAATGGCTTCATCAGAAGAAGATTAAAGTTTTGGAATGGCCTAGCCAGAGCCCAGACCCGAATCCGATTGAAAATCTGTGGGGTGATCTGAAGAGGGCTGTGCACAGGAGATGCCCTCGCAATCTGACAGATTTGGAGTGTTTTTGCAAAAAAGAGTGGGCAAATCTTGCCAAGTCAAAATGTGCCATGCTGATAGACTCATATCCAAAAAGACTGAGTGCTGTAATAAAATCCAAAGGTGCTTCAACAAAGTATTAGTTTAAGGGTGTGCACACTTATGCAACCATATTATTTTATTTTTATATATTTTTTTCTTCCATCTACCTAAAAGATTTCAGTTTGTTTTTCAATTGAGTTGTACAGTTTATAGGTCACATTAAAAGGTGGAATAGAACCCCAGAGTTCTTACACAAATGTGGTCTGTCTCCCGATCGGCTTTGCTGGAGATGTGGTGATGGGGAGGGGTCTCTGTCCCATATTTGGTAGACATGCCCTCTGATCGTCCCATTCTGTGAAAACGTCAACAAAACAATTAACAAAGTCCTGGCCAACGACCAAAGGATCACCATGGAAATGGTACTCTTTTCACTCCCCTCTGACCTTTACAGACCGTTAAAGCATAACTTGGTGACCCATCTGATAGCAGCGGCCAAGTCTATCATTCCTCTCCACTGGAGAGACACCCAGACCCCCTCACTGAACGAGTGGATAGCCAAAGTGAACCAAATATGTAATTTTGAGGAAATGTCAAGCTGGATCAAAAGGAATCATGACAAGTACTTGAAAACTTGGTGCCCCTGGAGGATATGGATCGGGATGTAGGGATAAGTGACATATATGCTTCCACGTGAAGTTATTAGGTGTAGTTGGCCTTATGCAACCTGGAGGTTATCTTCTCTTGGACTTACCTCTCAGACATACCTCGTCATCTCACATTTCAACCGCAATGAGAGTCGGGGCGACTCAACCTGTCCCCCCCTTTCCCTCCCTTCTTTCCCCTCTCCTTACCTTCTTCCTCTCTTCTCCCCCCTCTTTCTCCTTTTTCTTTCTTTTCTTTTTCTCCTTTCCCATATGTTATATATAAATGGTATATGTTCTAATCTGCCATTGTCTCCCTGAAGTGTCATGCTTTACTTTGTAAAACATCTCATTGCTTTTGATGCCATCTAGGAGACGGTGGCTCTCCCGCGACATGAGTCATTAGACAGGGACTAGACTTAGCGCGTCCTCCTCCTGTTAAATGGTGTGTCCATGATCTGTGACATTCCCAATGTATACCTATGATCTATGGTCATTTGACCAATGTTTGTTCATTTTTTGATGAAAAAATCTTGAAAATAAAGAATTTATAAATAAAAAATAAAAAAAAGGTGGAAAAAGTTCTGAAATGATTTATCTTTGTCTCATTTTTTTACATCACAGGGGTGTGTAGACTTTTTATATCCACTGTAGTTGTGACGTCAATGGCCTGCAGGAAACAGCAAGACGTCCATCACCACGCACGGCCTGCGTGATCACGTGTTATCGTCTTCACACTCGCCACAGGTCCTTTGGAGGGTTTTCTTCCATCAAGGCGGGAGCGGACGGCCTCTCCACGATCAAGTGGATGAGGTGAGTATAATTTTTTTATTTTTTAACCCCGGATTAACCCCTGAGCCCCTGAATGTGAGTTTTAGATGCCGAGATCAACAGGGGGTGGTCCGATCGCTGTTCCCTGTCATTGCGCCCGCTCCATATAATGAAAAGCAGTTAGTGACTAAGTAATTCGCAACCATTAAAAACTTCACTCATCTCTAGTCTACAGGCACTTTAGGTGGACATCAGTTTAATCTATATAAAGATTAATATATTTTTTGCAACATAATATTTTATACAGTTTATTGACAAAAAATTAACGCACCCAGATAATAATGTCGGATTGCTGCAAATCTCAGCATGCAGCTATGTCTCAGGCAGATATGGAAACGAGTACAGCTGTGGTCTGATTAGATATTGGATCTTGCCACAAGAAGATGCAAAAGTGCTCCCCTATAAAAAGTCTGTCAGAGGCTACTTTTGGGTTGTATACCTCTTGGTCAGAGATCATTGACTGCTGAACATGCCTGTATGGTGCATTCAAAGACATTTTGCCCAGTTGACAGAATTTGAGAGGGGACACATCATTGGACTGAGAGAAGAAGGATAGTTTTTTCAATGAATCATCCACTATATAGGTGGTTCTGACCTAGCTGTTAGGAGGTGTTGGGAACAGTAGTTGTGTGAGAGCATGCACGCGTGGTGAACAGGGTCCAGATGACCTAGACAGGCCATCAGTAGAGAGGATTGTTTGATCTGCCAAGAAGCACAAGCAAGTCCACAGTTTCATTGCCCACCATTCAGACACTGGTGGTACCTTCATTACACACCCCTGTCTTTGCCTGGACCATTTCAAGGCACCAAGGAAACTTAGTGTCACGGTGTGCATTATGTTTTCTGCCATGGACAGCCAGCCATCGTTGACTTCATTTGCCGTGGAGTCATTAACAAGAAACTGGGACAGCTATGGACTGGAACCATATTTTCTTTAGAGACAAATAGAGGCCCTGTTTTGCATCTGACAATGGTCAGGTTCAAGTATAGAGTGCTGCTGGCAAGCACTTCAATAGCGCCTTTCCTGTAGTGCGACACACTGACCCAACTGCTGGCGTGATTACCTGGGGAGCCATCACATATGAAAGTCGGTCACCCCTAATAATGATTAGAGGGACACTAACACCTCAGTGATGTGTGCAGGACATCCTGGGACACATGTGTTCCTCTCTTGGCAGGGCTTCTAACTGGCATTTTTCAGGAGGATAATGCTCATCCACACACAGTGAGGGTTTCCCAAAAATGTCTCCGCCATATTACAGTTCATTAGCCTGCCTGGTTGCCAGATTTATCTCCAATCGAGCATTTCTGGGACCAGCTTCAGCAACCTATATCTACAGGTCCAATTGCAACAGCTGTGGGCAAATATGCCAGAGGATACCATACAGAACCTGCAAGCCTCCATGCCAAACATTTCTCATCTTGTATCCAGGCTAGAGCTGGCCCAACAGGGTCCTAGAGCTTCCTTTCAGTTGTACAGTTCTCCCCAATAAAGTTACCTTTTTGCTCTAATATTCCAAAAACTCCTTCTTGGTGCATTTTTTTTTGTCAATGAGTGTATATTTCTCTAACATAAATCAAAAATTTAATGACACTTCAAATGAGTTGCAACATTTCAAAAACAAAGGGGGTCATTTACTAAGCTGAAATATGCCTAAATTAGGCATAATTTAGGCGCAGATGGTGGCACAATGGCTAGTTGCGCCACTATCTGCGACTTCACCCAGCTCACACCAATTCTAAAAACGTGGGTGTGGCGTGGGCAGGGAGGGGGCCGGCAGACCTGTCTCATTTACCATTTTCTACGCCTATTTTAGGCGTAGAAAATGGTCTAAATGTAAGACAGTAAGGAAGCTGACTTACATTTAGAACTGGCGCTGGATGCGTTGAATTTATGGAGAGACCGGCGCCTCTTCCTAACTTTGGCGGATCCACAGTCAGCTATAGCGGTTATTAAAACAGGTGTCTAAAATGCCAGTCTTAATAAATGTGCCCTAAAATATACAGCTGTATATAATGAGGTTTTAGAAAATACCCCAGTCTTAGGCTAGATGCACACGACCGTATGTGTTTTGCGGTCCACAAAAAAAAAAAATATGACATCCGTATGCCATCCGTTTTTTTTGTGTGGATCTATTATAACTAAACCTAAAACGGACAAGAATAGAACATGTTCTATTTTTTTTGCGGGGCTACGGAACGGATATACTGATGCGGAGAGCACACAGTGTGCTGTCCGCATTTTTTGCAGACCCATTGAAATTAATGGGTCCGCATCCTATCTGCAAAAAAAAACTGAACGGACACGGAAACAAACAACGTTCGTGTGCATGTAGCCTTAGGCCTCATGCACACGACTGTTCCGTTTTTTGCAAAGGCAAGGAACAGGCGGCCAATTGTAGAAATGCCCGTTTTGCGGACAAGAATAGGACATAGTAACATAGTACATAAGGCCGAAAAAAGACATTTGTCCATCCAGTTCGGCCTGTCAACCTGCAAGTTGATCCAGAGGAAGGCAAAAAAAAAACTGTGAGGTAGAAGCCAATTTTCCCCACTTTAGGGAAATAAAAAATGTGTTCCCGACTCCATTCAGGCAATCAGAATAACTCCCTGGATCAACGACCCCTCTCTAGTAGCTATAGCCTGTAATGTTATTACACTCCAGAAATACATCCAGGCCCCTTTTGAATTCCTTTATTGTACTTACCATCACCACCTCCTCGGGCAGAGAGTTCCATAGTCTCACTGCTCTTACCGAAAATAATCATCTTCTATGTTTGTGTACAAACCTTCTTTCCTCCAGACGCAGAGGATGTCTGTGACGAGGGTGTCAAGAGCCACGTCTGACTCCGTTATACCCGGGGTCAGGAAGTCGCAGCGGGTGGCTGCGCGCTCTATGTCTAAAGATCACGTTGTTTCTTAGTGATTGTTTTCTGTGTTTGCCTTGCAATCCTTTTTGTCTCACTCAGGGATCCGTAGCTTCTCCTCCTCAGCTGTTTCTTGTCTGCCACTCCCAACCTCCTTATATTCTCCTCTCACACTTCTCTAGTTGCCAGTTATAGAGCTTCCTGCCTGGAACTATACTGACCCACTGGAGCTGTGAATCCTGGTTGTTGTTCCAGAGTGCTTCCCTCCGGATCCCTGTTGGGCTTTTTGTTGTCTCCTGTTGTCGCCCACCTGGGATTATATGTTTAGTCTGTATTGTCTGTCCTCCCCTTGGTGTTTTCCTTTAGAGCTAGTGGTGCGGACTAGTGTTCCCACCGCCCTGTTCACTATCTAGGGCTCATCTTAGGGAAAGCCAGGGTTTTAGGCACGTGATCGGCGTACGGGTGAGGAACCCGTCTAGGGACGTCAGGGCAGCCAGGTGCCAGCCGCAAGGTGAGTCAGGGGTCACCACCTTCCCTCTCACTTGGGCAGGGCCTTCCTCTTTCCCTCCCTCTGTGTCACGTATGTGATAGTCACGCCGATCGTGATAATGTCCCCTCGTCACAGTCACAGTCCTGGGGATAAATAGATGATGGGAGAGATCTCTGTACTGACCCCTGATATATTTATACATAGTAATTAGATCTCCCCTAATTTTAATAATCTTTCAGAGTACTGTAGTTGCCCCATTCCAGTTATTACTTTAGTTGCCCTTCTCTGGACCCTCTCTAGCTCTGCTATGTCTGCCTTGTTCACAGGAGCCCAGAACTGTACACAGTACTCCATGTGTGGTCTGACTAGCGATTTGTAAAGTGGTAGGACTATGTTCTTATCACAGGCATCTATGCCCCTTCTAATGCAACTCATTATCTTATTGGCCTTGGCAGCAGCTGCCTGACACTGGTTTTTGCAGCTTAGTTTGCTGTTTATTAAAATTCCTAGATCCTTTTCCATGTCAGTGTTACCGAGTGTTTTACCATTTAGTATGTACGGGTGACTTGCATTATTCCTTCCCATGTGCATAACCTTACATTTGTGAGTGTCAAACCTCACCTGCCACTTATCTGCCCAAGCCTCCAATGTATCCAGATCCCTCTGTAGTAGTATACTGTCCTCTTCAGTGTTAATTACTTTACACAGTCTAGTGTCAGCTGCGAAAATGGATATTTTACTATGCAAGCCTTCTACAAGATCATTAATAAATATATTGAAGAGAATAGGGCCTAATACTGACCCCTGAGGTACCCCACTAGTGACAGTGACCCAATCTGAGTGTGTACCATTAATAACCACCCTCTATATTCTATTACCGAGCCAGTTACTTACCCACATACAGACATTTTCTCCTAGTCTGATCATTCTCATTTTATATACTAACCTTTTATGCGGTACAGTGTCAAATGCTTTGGAGAAGTTCAGATATACGACATCCATTGATTCGCCGCTGTCAAGTCTAGAACTTACCTCCTCATTGAAACTGATTAAATTAGTTTGGCATGACCGATCCCTCACGAAGCCATGCTGATATGATGTAATTTGCTTATTTCCGTTGAGATGCTCTAATATAGCATCTCTTAGAAAACCTTCAAGCAGTTTACCCACAACAGATGTTAAACTTACCGGCCTATAGTTTCCAGGCTCTGTTTTTGGCCCCTTTTTGAATATTGGCACTACATTTGCTATGCGACAATCCTGTGGAACATTCCCTGTCAGTATAGAGTCTGCAAATATCAGAAATAAGGGTCTGGCTATGACATTACTTAATTCCCTTAGAATACGGGGGTGTATGCTATCCGGTCCTGGTGACTTGTCTATTTTAATCTTTTTAAGTCGCTGTTGTACTTCTTCCTGGGTCAGACAGGACACTTTTAATGGGGAATTTATTTTTACATTCAGCATTTCATCTTACAGTTTATTTTCCTCAGTGAATACATTGGAGAAAAAAAATATTTAACAGCTTTGCTTTCTCCTCGTCACTCTCTGCGACTCCCCCCTCATTACTCTTTAAAGGGCCGACACCTTTAGATTTATACTTTTCAACATTTATATAATTGAAGAACATTTTAGGGTTAGTTTTACTCTCTTTGGCAATTAATCTCTCGGTCTCTAGTTTGGCTGCTTTTATTTGTTTTTTACATGTTCTATTTTTTCCCTTATAGTTTTTCAGTGCTTCTTCACTTTCCTCCTGTTTTAGTGATTTATATGCTTTCTTTTTGTCATTTATTGCTTTCTTTACAGTTATATTTATCCACATTGGTTTCCTTTTGTTCCTTAACCTTTTATTCCCATAAGGTATGTACCTCTCACAATGAGATTTTAGGATGGTTTTAAAGATATCCCATTTTGTGGCTGTATTTATATTTTTGAGGACTTTGTCCCAGTTAGTTAGGCCTATGGCCTGTCTTAGTTGGCTAAATTTAGCTTTTTGAAGTTTGGTATTTTTGTTCCTCCCTGTAAATAACCTGATAATTGGAAGGTTATTACTTAATGATCACTATTTCCCAGCACATCTGTTGTTCTGACATGTCTATTGGTTAATACTAAGTCCAGTATGACCGTCCCTCTAGTCGGGTCCTGATCCAGTTGGGAGAGGTAATTGTCTTTGGTTTTTGCCAAGAACCTGTTTCCTTTATGGGATGTACAGCTTTCAGTTTTGCAGTCTATATCTGGGTAGTGGAAGTCATGTTATATTTTTTTTGTGGGGGTACGTAACGGAGCAACGGATGCGGATAGCACACAGAGTGCTGTTCGCATCTTTTACAGCCACATTGAATTGAACCAGAACAACAGTCGTGTGCATGAGGCCTTAGTATAAAAAAATTAAGTCCTCCCAGTCTGTTATTAAGGATATTTCTGAGCAGCTAGAAAAAAAGTAGTGGGCATACAGTACACCACTAAACAGAGGAAGGAGTGTATGCCCACAAATTTTCCTATGACCTCACAAAAATACTTTTGATAAAGGTTCAGAAGGACTGGAACATTTGGGGGGTAGAAATATTTTGTTAGTTAATTGAGATTTTGATGAAGCATTGGTGATCCTTAAAAGTGCTGCAAAATGTTATGATGGAATTATGAGAGGCTGGTTAGCCCCCTCATAGGTTTGGTTGATATTTTATAACAGGCCCTTCTTTTTTGTCAAGTGACTCAAACAGAACAGAATAAAAAACAATTCTCCTTTACATCCCAATCAGATAGGGCTCAAAGAGGGGTTATTTGTACTGTACGTCAGACAAATTCTGCTTTAGCTGACTTTAGTGAAAGGGAAAACTCTACCTAGTCGAAGAGGCGAGAATACAGAATTCTACATCTGTGAATGATTACAAGGATTTTTTAGACTTTTTATGCCTTGCAGACACCAGGCATTCTATGATTAAAGTAAATAACTCCATTTCCCCTATTAAATGAAATATGTGCCCAATCGTTTGTGTGTGTTTTACACTTGCTAAAAAGAAAAAAGTGTTTCGGGGGGTTGATTGACAGTCTCTGGCTACTGCCTTTCTTATTCCACATTCTTAGTTATTTCTATATTGGTGCGGGAGGGAATGGACAAAGTGTTGTTTTGTGAGGCCCAATCTGTTACTAATTATGTGGTAGCCTGATGACTGATAGCTAGAAATGCCCAGCAATAAATTAATAGAGCGGTTTTCTTGTACCCAACAGTGAATTAAATGTCTCGTGAAAATAGTTGACTCGAAAGACACATCCATAAATGAACCATGGTTCTTACAAACCACTAGAAGCTATATGCTCTCAGATGAAAGACCAGCTATTCCAGGGGTACCGAGGGCACCAGCCTCGGGTATTTTGCCTGATGCTCCAGGTGTCCCAGAGGTCACCCCTTTCAATTTTTTGCCTTCCTAATAATGCAGATACAACTGAATATTAGTAATAGGCAAGCAGTCATGACTGGTATTGACAATTAGCCAACAGTGAATGAAATCCTTCAGCAAAACGATTGACTCGTAAGACAAATCTTCACTAAGCAAATGGGCTCTTATTAGCTACAGAGCTATTAAACCACTGGGAACAAAGTGCTTCTACATGAGATAACATCATCAGGCCCATGCCCCTGGCATTTTGGTTATTGTCCCGATGGCCTAGTTTCTATTTACTGAGCAAGTAGACACAATTAAAAACTAGCTATCAGTAAGTCATGGCAGCTTCCTTATCCCTTAAAAGCAGGGATACCCAATCTACGGCCCTCCAGCTGTTGCAAAACTACAATTCCCAGCATGCCAGGACAGCCTACAGCTATTAGGACATGCTGGAAGTTGTAGTTTTGCAACAGCTAGAGGGCTGCCGGTTGAGCATCCCTGCTTTAAAGTAACAGATGTAATTGCACCATTAGGAGTATTGCAGCCATGTGCTTGAAGGAGTTTTTCACTATTCATTTTATGGTGACTGTGCATGGTATTTCCGCCCACGCCCATTGACTTGAGAGGGCCTGACTTGTATCTAGGCCATGTGACCTGTGGTCCCCGGACAGTTGAGGTATGTCCCGCTTTCATTTGTGTGTATCCTTAGGACGCAGAGAAAATTGATTGGAATGGTGATACAGGGAGCTGTCCACTCCTCAGCGCTGCTGGGCTTTGTAGGAGGTAAGTGCAAGCCCGGGAAACGTGATATGCGCTCCTCCTCCTACACAGCCCACCAGCATCATGTGTGTGACCTCACTGGGCCTGCTGGGGAGCATAGGATGTGCTTCAATCATCAGGAGAACAGACATTTTCTTTTAACAGATGATGCTGAGTGTCTTTAGCGCCAGAATTTTTGTGTGGATTCTGTACCAAAGAACCAGTGCCACCCACCTTCTTTTGGTCTCCATTGGTATAACGGAGCCTATGAGTATGTGAACGCATGCATCGAAAGCTTTCTCAGCACATACAGTAAACATGAGAAGTTGCAGACACAATGTGAAAGGAGTCTTACATAGTGAAAATACTATAAAATAAAAAGTAAAATAAAAAAAAAATATATATACATATAATGTTAATTATTATCATGTTATTATAACAGTGTGGTCAAACTGAAGGCAGTTAAGGCTCGTTTGCACAGCCCGATTGTTGGGCAGATCATTGGGGATGAATGTTCTTGCGAACACATGTTCCCGATAATCGGATAAAGCTGCCCAGGAACAATCACTCCATTTGAGGACGAACAATGACATTAGCGATTACTCGTCCCCATATAGTGGAGGAGATTGCTGCATGTAAATGCAGCTTTCTTCTCTACTGACGAGCAAGCAGTTGCCAGGAAGGAAAGCTTCCCTTCCAACCATCGCCTGCTCCACTGCGCCATGTAAACCAGCCTTTACTTTCAGGCTAATTGCCTTTTACAGTCTACTAATCACCAGGCTCAGTATTTCTGAACAAACTGAGAACATGGTACTTGTAATTGAGAAGGGAACGCAACTTCCCTTTGCTGTTTGTTGGTTAAGTGGGACACTATATGGAACTGTTTTTCTCATGACAATGTTTACTGTACCTGATTCACATGGCCCCTCATGGACAATTGTAAGATTTCTCTCTGGCTGTGCAATGGCCTTTTCCTTAAATTTGCACAGCTGGGGATAGGTCTTGCCATCAGATCCACACACAGCTGTGTTAGACAAGCAGATACATTGAGGTTCTGGCACCTCCCCGTGGCTCAGGTCCCCCATATCCAATTGGCATTCCAGGTTATCTCCACATTTGCCATAGAAGTGGTTAGTGTTGTCCAAATCACATATCTGTCCTTCTAAATTGGCACATTCCAAGCAGCAATCGCAAGGGTCCCGTACGACTCCAGCAAGACATCCTCTCGGAGTAGGACATTCTTCTGGCCTACAGTCAATGCAGCTCTCTCCTTCTTCTAGTAACCTCTGCCATCCGCGTTGTAGATAGTCAGGGGCGCTAGGGAAGGCCAAGCTTTGAAATAGCTGCAGATATGTGAGGTATATCAACAAGAAGAACAGTTCAGGACAGCTCCACGTGGCACATCTATACATTTTCAAGAGTTGTCCTGGACTGTACAGCTAACTTCCATCACTTGCTGGTTCATCACTTGAAGTTCTGCATTTTTCGATCAATACTTCAGACTTCTGGCTGAGGAGATCTGAAAAGAAGAGAAATGTTTCTTTGATTTCCTGTTACAAGAGATTCCTTTGTACAGCTTTTCATCTAAATTCAGTTATGCAGATTCTCTGTTAGGCCTCTTGCACACGAACGTTATTTTTTTCAGTTTCCGTTCCGTTTTTTTTTGTTCCGTTTGCGGAACCATTCACTTCAATTGTTCCACAAAAACAATGGAATGTACTCCGTATGCATTCCATTTCCGTATTTCAGTATTTCTGTTCCGTTCAAAGATAGAACATGTCCTATTATTGCCCGTAAATCACATTTCGTGGCTCCATTCAAGTCAATGGTTCCATAAAAAACACGGAATGCATCCGTACGTCTTGCGTATCCGTTCCGTCTCTGCGGAACCATCTATTGAAAATGTTATGCCCAGCCCAATTTTTTAAAGGGAGTCTGTCACCAGCATTTAACTTTTTTAACCCTTCCCACAGCTCCCTAGCATGCTTACAGTTAATAAAAACGTTACCTCTGGCATCAATCCTGGACTTATAGAACCATCAAAAACGATCTTTATAAGATATGCAAATGAGGGCTCACAAGTGCCCAGGGGCGGCGTTACTCTCTTAGGTGCCCTGCTTGCCCAGCCTTTTCATTGCGTCCCCCCACCCCTTCCTACCCTCCGCCCGCCCATCCTTTCCCTCTGACCGCCTTTATACTAACTTTTTATTCTGCCGATATCCCGCGCCTGCGCTCTCATTCCTTTGGCCGGCGCATGCGCACCTCGATGCCCATTCCTTGTAAGGCATCACAGTAATTAATTTGCATGCGCCGATGGACCGCCTCCTTTGTTGTGTTTTTGCATCGTTAGCCGGCGCATGCGCAATAGTTACTGTGATGCCGTACAAGGAATGGGCATCGCAGTGCGCATGCGCCGGCCAAAGGAATGAGTGCGCAGGCGCGGGATATCGGCAGAATAACAAGTTAGTAGAAAGGCGGTCAGAGGGAAAGGATGGGCGGGCGGAGGGTAGGAAGGGGCGGGGGGACGCAATGAAAAGGCCGACAAGCAGGGCACCTAAGAGAGTAACGCCGCCCCCGGGCACTTGCGAGCCCTCATTTGCATATCTTATAAAGATAGTTTTTGATGGTTCTATATGTCCAGGATTGATGCCAGAGGTAACGTTTTTATTATCTGTAAGCATGCTAGGGAGCTGTGGGAAGGGTTAAAAAAGTGAAATGCTGGTGATAGACTCCCTTTAATGTACTTACCATTTAAACATTATTGTATGCTTCCGTTTCCGATCCGCAAAAAAATGGATCCCAATTGGAAAAACGGAACGGCAGAACGGAAACACTACCGAAACAAAAAACAAAAAAACGGATCAGTTTAAAACGGACCGCCAAACCATACGGTCGTGTGCAAGAGGCCTTAACCAGATAATAGGAGACAGTTGTCTAGGAAATACAGTAAATTTGGTCAAATAGAAGTCAGAGAGCGACTGAGGAAGAGCAAATCTGCCCCATAGTGTACAGACAATAGCACGTTATAGGATGGAATAGTGTTTTATGAGACATTCCTTTTGATATATTATCAGTAGCAGCAAGCCAAACCAATAGAAAGCTATTAGATTTAATATGGCTTTGTTATTAGAGTGGTTTCCGGAGGAAATATTTGATGTAGAACTGGGGGCAGGAGGTTTAAAAAGAAACTAAACCATTATTATTCACCATACTGATCCCGAGACTGCTCTTTCACGCTACTCAGGTCCATTCTCCTTTGCGGTCTCTCTGACCCTGTTCTTAAGGCTACATGCACACGAACGTTGTTTGTTTCCGTGTCAATTCTGTTTTTTTTTGCGGATAGGATGTGGACTCATTCATTTCAATGGGTCTGCAAAAAAATCCACATCAGTATGTCCTTTCCGTAGCCCCGCAAAAAAATAGAACATGTCCTATTCTTATCCGTTTTAGGCATTGTTACAATGGTTCCGCAAAAAAAAAAAAACAATGGCATACGGATGTCATCAGTTTTTTTTTTTGAGGATCCGCAATTTGCAGACCACAAAACACATACGGTCGTGTGCATGTAGCCTAAATAAAATGTTTCCCCTGGAACACCCGTTTAATAATGAGCCACTAAAATGAAACCAGTGGCCATTAATCTGTCCCATGTGAAAGTGACATCAAATTTACTCTTTACTATACACACGTTTCCAAAATGGTTCGTCCACAAGGAGCGGATTTTCTGCAGAAGAGCTTTCAGATTTGCTCCAGATTTGCAGATACCTCTTTATGCACAGGGTGAAATGCATGATTAAAATCCACAGCCTTAGGCCTCATGCACACGTCCCGCAAACAGCGGGTCTGCAATCCATGGCTGCCGGCTGGGTGCACCCCGCATCACGGATGCGGACCCATTTACTTAAATGGGTCCGCAATTCCAGAGATGTGGAACGGAGTCACGGAATGGAACACCGGAAGCACTACTAGAGGGTTCCGTGGTGTTCCTTTCCGTTGTTCCGCACCGCAAATAAATATGACATGTCATATTTTTTTGCGGTGCGGACAGACCACAGACCCATTCAAGTTGAATGGGTCCGGCCCGCTGCACGGATGTTGCCTTAAACGGCCTTAATTGGCATGCTGTGGATTTTGTCTGCAGCATGTGGATAAGGGCTCATTCACAAGGCCGTTTGTCAGCCGTTTTTTTCATGCATTGGGGACTGTAACATGTTCTATTTTTTGTGGTGCGGAGGCACGGAGAGAGAGCACTACGGAGCGCTTCTGTGGGGTTCTGAGCCTCTGTTCCACACCGGACCTTCCAGATTGCGGACCTATTCAAGTCAATGTGTCCACATCCCTGATGCGGTGCAAAAACGGCCAGGGCCTGTATATTGCGGACCCACTGTTTGCGGGCTGCAATATGGGCATGGCCGGTACATGTTCGTGTGCATGAGCCCTGAGACTCTATCAAATCTCATCCACTTTCCTGGTATTGAGAATAATCTGCATCATATCTGCCACACTGGTACATAACCTAAAGCTGAATGTGACTCCCTGAATACTCTTTTCTCCCTAGTATTTGCCAGTGTGTATGACCGGACTTTCCTAAATATTTTCTTCCCAGCCTGTCTCTGTTACACAAACTGGTTACCAATTTGACTTTGGAGCTTTTCCTTTCTGGTTCTGACCCCGGCGGGTAGTACAATCACTCCTACCTGGGGCCAGGCGGCATTCCAGCAGTGACGCAGCCTGCCGGATCTGTAAATGCCAGCGTGAAATTAGCCTTAAAGGGGTTGGCCACTTTCTGGCTGCTAGTGACCAATATGTAGATGAGATGACTATATGACACTTACTAACAAAGCCTTTGTTGATTTTCCATGCCGTCTGCTATATTTTATGTCCCCTTGTTGGGCAAATCCTCTGCTCTGTCCAGACAGAGGACCTGTCCATAAGATGGCCGCTAATGGAGGGTCATGTGACCAGGCAAAAATACCTCCAGACGCTTCACTCAAATACACCACATCTGCCACCTGCACTTGCAACGTTGAATGTTTAGTGCAGGTGCAGAGTGTGAAAATGGAGGAGACTGAGTGATTTGCCTGGTCACATGACCATCCATCAGCAGCCATTTTATGGACAGGACTGCTGTGTAGACGGCACAAAAGACTTGACCAACAAGGGAGCGTACCTTATGAAATATAGAAAATGGTGCAGAATATCAACAAAGACTATACTAGTAAGTGCCATATAGTCATCTTACAAACACATTGGTCAACAGTAGCCAGAAAGTGGACAACCCCTTTAAGGTTCTGGATCGCCCTTATCCAGGCACCTGTTGTGCTGTAGGCAGGTCCTATTTTGTGATAGGGATGTTTCAGGTTGAGTGCTCCATAACCTAGTTCTTGCCAACTGGGTGACAAGCACCAAGTCTGGCAGTGGATTGCCATTTTGATGGACAGTTTAGCAGTACTTTGACGGCTTCATTGCAGGAACGATGGTGCTCAACTAATCTCACAATAGACAGATGCCTTTGGCGATTCCATATTTAGTCTACGGCCAGTCCTATTAGCTATATATCCATAGTCGTATGCCTAAAATAGCCTGGTACTTATTCAATTCATATTCTGCACATGCCAAGTCTCAGGTCTAAATTTCACTGTGCCACTTGAGCAGATATTTGTTCTGCAATAACTATTGTAGGAATCCACGTACAGGAATACACTTACTATGTGACATTTGTCTTTTTTAATTATTTATTGCCTGTGACATTGGATCTGCCACTGGAGATAATTCTCTCCTTGGTCTCTGCTGTATATATGAGAATGTCCTTGAAGTAGCATTAATCTAGATTTTTTTTGATTTTTATCCTAGTGTATAAATTCCAAAGAATTATTTATGACATATAAACTAATCCAGATCATTTAGGCTTCCCTAAGTCCTATTGCCTTCAATAAATAGTAAGAATGAACCAGAGACACAAACTGAAGATATAAGATATTTTTCCGCGCGAGTGCAGAACATTTTAATGCGTTTTGCACGCGCGTGCGAAAAATCGGCATGTTTGGTATCCAAACGCAAACACAGAGTTCTTCACAGAAGTTCGGGTTTGGGTTAGGTGTTGTGTAGATTTTACTATTTTCCCTTATAACATGGTTATAAGGGAAAATAATAGCATTCTTAATACAGAATGCTTAGTAAATTAGGGAAGGAGGGGTTAAAAAAATTAAATTAAATTAAACTCACCTCATCCACTTGTTTGCGCTGCCTGGCTTGTCTTCTTACTTCTTCTTTGATGACCTGGGAGGAAAAGGACCTTTGGTGATGTCACTGCGCTCATCACATGGTCCATCACCATGGCGATGGATCATGTGACAGACATGTGATGAGCGCAGTGACGTCACCACAGGTCCTTTTCCTCAAAGAAGAAGACAGAAGAAAAGCCGGACTGTGCAAACAAGTGGATTAAGGTGAGTTAAATAATTTTTTAATTTTTTTTTAACCCCTCCATCACTATTTTACTTAGCATTCTGTACTAAGAATGCTATTATTTTCCCTTATAACCATATTATAAGGGAAAATAATAATGATCGGATCCCCATCCCAATCATTTCCTAGCAACCATGCGTGAAAATCGCAGCACATCCGCACTTGCTTGCGATTTTCACGCTGCCCCATTCACTGAAAAACGCACAAAATAGAACGTGCTGCGATTTTCACGCAACGCACAAGTGATGCGTGAAAATCACCGCTCATGTGCACAGCCCCATAGAAATTAATGGGTCCGGATTCAGTGCGGAAATCTCGCCGCGTGAAAGAGGTCTAAGGGTATGTTCACGTGTGGCAGAATGGGATTTGCAGAAATCCATGCAGATCCTGTAGAGACAACCTCATGCCAACGTGTGGAGATGATTTTCAAATATGCTACACATAAACATGCCTTAAAGGGGTTCAGCATTCAGACTTACTGCATTATATAAGTCAGATGATGAAGTTCTGAGTGCATTTTGACCCCTGTGGCTACTTTCACATCTGCGCTTTTCCTTTCTGCTATTGAGATCCATCATAGGATCTCAAAAGCGGAGGAAAACGTTTCCGTTTTGTCCCTATTCATTGTTAATGGGGAATAAAAACTGAACCTGCACCAGAATGTATTCCGTTTCGTTTCATTGCATTCCCCTGACTCACACAAAAGCAGCATTTTTTAGTGCGTCCTGGGATACTGATTAAGACGGATCCGTCATGAAACATAATGTAAGTCAATGGTGATTTTGGACATGAAAAAAACCAGATCCGGCACCCATTGACTTACAATGGATTTAATGACGGGTCCGTCTTGTTTATTTGGGATATAATACAACTGGATCCGCTCTGAATGGATGCAGATAGTTGTATTATATACTGGATGCATTTTTGCTGAACCCATGACTGGCTGCAGCAGAGTCAAGGCGGATGTTGGTGGTGGGGGACTAAAAGGAGGCAGCCGAGGAAGAACTGGGACCCAACAGTGGTGAGCAAGTTAGGCTACTTTCACACTAGCGTTTTTTGCGGATCCGTCATGGATCTGCAAAAGCGCTTCCATTACAATAATACAACCGCATGCATCCGTCATGAACGGATTCGGTTGTATTATGTCTTCTATAGCCATGATGGATCCGTGTTGAACACCATTGAAAGTCAATGGGGGACGAATACGTTTTCTATTGTGCCAGATTGTGTCAGAGAAAACTGATCCGTCCCTATTGACTTACATTGTGTGCCAGGATGGATCTGTTTGGCTCCGCTTTCTTCAGGCGGACAGCAAAACGCTGCTGGCAGCCTCCAGAGCGGAATGGAGACGGAACGGAGGCAAACTGATGCATTCTGAGCGGATTCTTTTTTATTCAGAATGCATTAGGGCAAAACTGATCCGTTTTGGGCCGCGTGTGAGAGCCCTGTACGGATCTCAGAAACGGAAAGCCAAAATGTTAGGTGGGAGGGGGATTTGCAAAAAAGAACAACACTATATTGAAAAGTGGAGCTGACTTTTCAACAGAACGGTATGTAAAAAGACAATCTAAAGCCTATGCAGCAGATTCTAAGCTCAGCTTTAAACCACAATGAAATACAGTAGAACTTCTGGGTTTGCCTTCCTAAACCACAATTAAAATGTAACCCATGAAACCTATTCACTAAGTCAAGTATACTGCCAACATTGTGAATGGAAAAGTTAAAAAAAGGAATGTGTGGTTGGTTCCTATGAAAGAGTGTATCCTGGAAAGAACAATGTGCACAGAACATATCTGACAGGGCGGGAGCACAGGAAGAAAGCCCTCATATAACCTCCTACAACTGGAGACAGTCGAGGCCAGGACCTCAGTTACCATCATTGGAATTCAGCCACTCTATTCTTGCTTGAGTGTATTTGGTTTTATTCAAAGGGGTTTTCCAGGCTTTTCATATTGATGACCTATTCTAATAGCCAAAAAGCTGGAAAAATTATAAAGATAGTCTGTGAATATGGTTGACAGAGATATTCTGGTGCCCCCACTACCCAACAAGTCTAAGTTATTACCAAAAACTTTCAAAAACTATCAATTATGTATATCTAATAGCACCCATCGATTCTCATAGCTGCTAACCAGACTGACCTCACAGTATGAGTGCCCTCCACCCATGTGTTAGAAGATAACATGCCTCATTGTAGGCTGAATCTCTCTGTCCCTCTATACTTCTGATATGTCCAAGTTTTGTAACTGATCAAAAGACCAGAATTATAAAACTACCGTAACTAGCCATCCAATGTCCATGGTGAGTGTAAAGGAGACATCTGATGCACAGATAATTTGACCACCAATACAACATACATAGAGCTGAGATCCAATAATCTCTTTACCTTTGACCAGAGGCCTTCAACCTTAGGGCTCGTTAACACGAATGTGTGCTGCCCGTTACCGTATTGCGGACCGCATTTGCACCGTGGCCATTCTGCATCACAGATGCGGACCCATTCATTTCAATGGGTCCTCAAATCCGGAGATGAGGAACGGAAGAATGGAACTGAACACTACGGAAGCACTACGGAGTGCTTTCTGGGGTTTGGTTCCATGCTTCCGCACCGCAAAAAGATAGAACTTGCTCTATCTTTTTGCGGAACAGAAGGATTGCGGACCCATTCAAGTGAATAGGTCTGCGATCCCCATGTCCCTGCCCCACGGACGGTGCCCGTGCATTGCGGACCGCAATTTGCGGTCCACAGCATGGGCACGGGCTTCATACAATGGTGGCTTGTTCTGCAGATGCTACTCTCCCAGCGGTCTGAATCCACATCATGCTGCCCTCTTCTGATGGTCCCCTGCAGGTCTGCTATGGCCTGCTTGCGAACAAGCACTCTTCGCTGTCGCCTGTAAGGCATTCCTCTCAAAGGTCCAGTGCATGCACCCTAATGTTTACCAGAATATAGTTGGCAACCTTGGAGCACTTCAGTCACCTTACCCTATGAGAGGGTGTCTGAGCAATTAGATTCCTTAGCTTTCTAAGAGCCTGCTAGTGGTACTGTATTGTGTTGTCTGCCCTTGTACTGATCACTGCCTGTTTACTGATCTCTGTATTGACACTGGCTTAGCGCTATGAGGATGCACAGAAGCGTAATTAGGATGAGTAGCATGTTGGTGCCCCCATCCCTTCGCCAGTTACAGAAACATGCTCTATCCACCTTCCCAGCTGGACCTTCCTGCCTTTCTACATTTCTAGACCATAGGACACCTCAAAAAGAAACTTATTTTTATACCAGACTGCATTTTCCAGACAAAACCAAAGCATCGTCCACCAATTAAAGAATGAAAATGATCTGGCTGGCTTCTCCGCTCTTTCCAGCTGATTTATCCTGCAGAGCACAGGATTATTCACGATGGCCTCTCGTGTCAGTCTGCCTTCAGCCTATACAACCTGGAAGCAGGAAATACTTGGAATTGTGCCTGTTATTCATTAAGTACAATATCGAGTAAAGCAATGAAAAGTAAATTGATGGAAAGTGCAACACTTATTGATTAAAACAGAATAATCTTTTCTTGGCTTTCGAGCTGGAAAACTATTTTTTCCAAGACTAAAAATGAAATGACCACGTGGTGCATCCAAAGTACTAAACCTCCAAAATGCGACATGATTGGCAGTGTAGTCAGGAAACTGTGCAAATCTGGTTTTAATTGAACATAGTGTATCGACACAGAGGAACATGTTAGGGCTTGGAAGGGAGAACGTACTCGTGAGTAAATCATCTTATCTACAACAGTATAAAAAATAGTATTATATAATACATAGACAACTCATCCATAGCAAAGAGATAGGACTGCATCTTGCCTTATTCATAGTGTTTTTTTCCCAACCTCATTTTTATGTTTCGCAATGATGCATTTTCCATAGAACTCAAGATAAATTCTCTAGAAAAGGTTCTTTATTAAGCCACATGATAACTGCGACAAATTTAGCAATTGCACGTCTCTCATCTACACCATTACCACTGCTCTACCATTATATGTAGTGCATATCTGATCCCACATGTGTTACCTGCTCCATGCCGATCCTCCACATTGCCTCCATTCTGTACACCTTCCAGTCCTGCCACTGTCTCTGTTTACACCCAGCTGGCTATGGGCATGGTCACATGCACTGCTGCAGCCAATGACTGGCTTCAGCGGTGTAGCTGCTTGTGGCCATGTGACCTCTGAAGCCAGTCATTGGTTGGAGCCAGCTGTACAACACGGAGACCTGAAGATGGAGGCAGCGTAGAGGACTGGAGCGGTGTGAAGCAGGTAAGTATGAATCTTTGTTATAGGGGCCATGCTTTGGGAACTTCTTAAAAAAGCATTTTTTTAATGGGAAAACTGCTTTAAAGAGAAACTCCACTTTGTAGCTAATTGGATGATTACAGTAGGGAATTGTAACAAGTACCTACGATGGAAATACCCCTCTAATGGCTCATCATGGCTAGATATGCTGAAACAACCAAGTGAGCATGGTTGGCCCCTTCCATAACCATAAGAAACTGTAGTGGAGAGTGACCCACATGTTTTGCGGATTCGCAATTTGCTGACTGCAAAACATCCAACAGTCGTGTTCATGAGCACTTACAGTGATAACAGAAATATTAAAGATGAAGTATGATGGCAGACATTCACAGCAAGATGCACAAACACACATGTGGCAGAATTTACACATATATGGATATCCTGCACTTAAGTCAGTCAGAAACAAGACACATGTAGCGCACACCAATCACTCATTGGACAGATGTGGCACACAATACACCTTTACATGGGTCACATGCCACTGATGCATATGTCACATGCTGCACATACACCACTGATACAGAGATCATATATAGCACACACCAATCACACTTAGGAAACACGCAATGCACACACCAAGACATTTATGCCTAACCCTATTAAGTGTAGGGGTTAAAGGGGTTGTCTCACTTCAGCAATTGGCATTTATCATGTAGAGAAAGTTAATACAAGGCACTTACTAATGTATTGTGATTGTCCATATTGCCTCCTTTTCATCACATTATACACAGCTCGTATCCGTGGTTATTACCACCGTGTAATCCAGCAGCGGTGCCCGTGCTTGCACACTATAGGTATAGGTGTTGGCCTATGCGCACTTTCAGCCTTTCCCTATAGTGTGTAAGCACGGCCACCACTGCTGGATTACACAGTGGTAATAACTATGGATACGTGCTGTGTATAATGTGATGGAAAGGAGACAATATGGACAATCACAATACATTAGTAGGTGGGGTCGCTGGAGATGGCAGAGTACAGCACTGGTTATTTCCAGTGGTCCCAAAGAGAATAAATGGAGCAGCAGGGCATATGTGTGGCCTGCCACACCATCAAAAAGAGGGAACAGGACCAGTTCCTGGGATCAGTGGGGGGGTCGCAGAATCGGACCCCATTAATCATATAGTTATGCCCTATAGTGTGGAGAGGAAAACCTGGACAAACCCTTTAAATCCTCCACCACTCCACCAATGTGAGCAAAGTGCACAAACGGAGGGCCATATCTGAAGCAGAGGGATTAGGGTCACCTGAGGCAGGATAATACAATGCAATATTAGGGGTGCACTTAGAGTGAGGGCATTGGGGGGAATATGAAGCTGGGGCACTTATGGAGGGTGCACCTAAAGCAGAGCCATTGGGGGGACCTAGGGCAAAGTCCCCCCAATGCCACTCTGAACTCTGCAGAAAGCAGCACACATTCATAGATCTGTGTCTGCTATAAACAAATCCTCTATTTCCCCGTTACAGTCTCCTACAGCTCACTACTGTCACACACCTGAGAAATCAGCCCAGCACCGCAGAGGAGTCCTTCTCTCCAGCAGCCAGTTTTCTGACAGCAGGGAGGGCAGGAGGATGGCCAGACATGTTCTCTCCTCCTTCACTGCCAGCAGCTGGGAAAGTTTAGAAGATACTGCAGGGCCTCCTGTACAATTTACACCAGTAGGAGGCTGCATCATTGTGCGATACTGCCACCTAGTGGCTTCAATAATTTTCTCTATTGAGAAACAAGAAAAATAATTACTCCTCTGTCTTATCTCCGTACGCAGGAGACTGGGGGCCCACCGGGGAATCCCCCACCTCCCGGGTGGGCCAGTCTGAGCCTGTCTGGATTACAACAAGATCACAGAGCCAGGGAGAACTTTACATCGACATGGTCCTTATTCTTCTACAAAAATAAACCTTTCATCCATAAAATACAAAAATGTCCAGGACCACATGTTTGCTGGACACTAATGTTTCTGCACGGCACTGCAATATACACGGATGTACTACTGCTACTGCCTATATAACCAGAACCAAGAGTCTCATAATAAAAAGCAACATCAAACACAAATGGTCCACAGAACAGGGTTGAGATGGTGTAGAGAACATAGTACTTGTTGGGATTCCAAAACGACACCTACTTTTTTCTATACTTATGCAGTAATCAATTTGGCCATTTTTCATCCAAAAGAATACTGCGATATACCAAAAACGGAGTTCATCAATGACTTTCATCAAGATATCTAAATACATGTAGGGGGGGCATTTTGCAATCATGCACCCCTTTAGTGGTGTAACGTTGTTGCATCTTCTGTTATGAGTGCATTATTGAGCCAAAAGTGGAGTTGGTCCTTGGTGAATTTTGCTTCCTAAGTCATTTTCCTGCCTCATTTATCAATTGCTGTTTTACAAATGTTACAAAATCTTTTCATAACTTTGGAGCAGCAACACAAACCAAAGACAGACTTGAAACTGGCACCAAAAACAGCACAAAATATAAATTCCCCCAAAATCTTTATAATACACAGCTTGTTATATTTGGTCCCTGAAAGTTGATCTTAGGGAGTATAGGCAGGTCTTAGATAGAGAGCACTGGTTTACACGCACATTGCACATGCAGTTTTTGACCGAAGCCAAAAATGGATCCAACTCCGAATAAAACTACACGAGAGAAGGCAGAGGCAGAATACTGTAGGGCTGTAAGGTACCTTTACCAATAACCATGGCTTTCTAAAATAGGACTGCATTTTAATATACAATATTTATTGCAAAGCTTGATACTGTATATAGATGTAGCAGAGTGGAATGTATCTATTTTTCATTCATGCTGCTTCGCACTTCTTCTGCATTCTCTGATGAGTTCTGGCAAATGACAAACTCAGTTCCTCCAAAATCTCAGCCCTATAACATCTGTATCTACTCCATATTACAAAAATGCATGACATAAAATGATAAAGAAGCCACAACATAAGATAAATATTTTCATAAAATTGATGCATAAAATGGATACAGTTTGTAACAATCATTCTGATTATGTTTCTGATGTAAAATATTTTTTGACTTTAACAGAGTATTAAACTAATTTATCAAAGCAGGTAGAAGACAAATCAATGACTAAATGCAGTTTAATGTAGAATTGACACAAAAGATGCAGAGAGGCAGCTCAGCAATAACTATGAGAGAGAGAAGGCGCCCTTACCTGCTGCTCAGCCTCTCCAGGAAGGCACAGCTGGCAACTGGAGGTGGGTGCTTCTCTGGCAGCAGAAGGGCACTGTGTGGGAGAGGGTGCTGGGAATCAGTCAGTAGTAGTTTGTTTTACCACTGATGTGTTAAAGGGTTACAACCTCTGCAGTGTGCGACTCTTTGCTTTTCCAATACCCTTTATACTGTCTCCTGTTTGAATGAGAAGCAGTGATGTCAAACTGAAATGTGATTCCTCCCAGACCCATCCCCCCCTATCCACAGACCACTGTTCAGATCTCTCAGCACTGCTCATTGTACAAAGAATACAGGAGGGATCTTAAATCCATAAGTCCACATACTTTACCACCGCCAGCTTTGCCAGGGCACCATTTACATCTGGTGCTGCACTGGGCACAGAGATTGAATAAGACCCATTACATTGGCTGCCACTTTTCTCAACACTGCTTGTTTCATTAATTCATTTTTATTTTGAGATAAATATCACAATAGCTAGAGATTGTATATACAATAATTAGCCCAATCATAAGGTGTTAAAAAAAATACAGAATGATAAAAATAAGGCATGCACACAACAGCCAGGCACACGCTTGCTTTATACACACTGCATTCATTCATGTACATTCACCTACAGGCAGGCGTCTTAGCTCTGTCCTGGTGCATGCTTGCAGTATGGGCAGCACAGGGCACCAGGAGAATTTGAAGCCTCCCCTGTGTAGAGGTAGAGTTCCCTTTAATGTGTGGACCTGAGGACCAATAGATAACAGCGTTAGGCGTCATGCACACGAACGTTTGCCAGCTGTTCCGTGCATTAGGGACTGCAAGTTGCAGTCCCCAATGCACGGGCAACATCTGTACAGCTGCAGCAGAAGGACCCAGACCCATTTAACTTGAATGGGTCCGTGATCCATCTGTGCCGCAAAAAAATAGAACATGTTCTATTTTTTTGCCGTGCGGAGGCGCATAGAGAAACCGGAGTGCTTCCGTGGGGTTCCGTGCCTCCGTTCTGCACCGCGCCTTCCGGATTGCAAACCCATTCCAGTGAAGGGGTAGGCATTCGTGATGCAGTGCACAAACGGCCGGGGACTGTATATTGCAGGCTGCAATACCGTCACAGCCGGGCAATGGCCGTGTGCATGAGGCCTTATACAGTATGTCACAACTGCACAGTCACTCATTGTGACATGTAACGCTTACATCCATCAGTCACACATATACACAAGCTGACTTTGCCTAAACAAACCTTTTGTCACCTCTGATGAACTCTTTAGGAGGACTTGTCGCCTCTCCTGAAAAGTCTGTTTTAGGAACGACTTGCATTCCCTAAGTAATAACAATTCTGGAGCATCTGTTCTTATGACTGTATGTTGTGCCATTCTTCTATTAGTCCTACTAGAAGCTTATGGATGAGTTGCCAGCCCCCTGCCATAAAGGTCCAGCTGCCTGTTACCAGTTGGGGGTGTTCCTGCACAGTCTGACATTAGTCTGAGCTTTATATAGTGTATTATGAAATCTGCAATATTTAAGATGTCATAAAACCTCTATACAAGTGGGTGCAAGTGTGAGATGGGCAAGAAAGACAATTTGCCTTTAGACAGTTTCATAAATCTATTTGTGTGCCCCTTTGGTCTGAATTTCCTAAAATTAAATTCGGTTCAATTTGTCCAAATCAGGCAAGAAATTCAGGTACGATTTGGCTTTCTCTCTCTCTCTTTCGCTCTCCTTCTCTCTTGAAAAATTCTCCCAAATCGAATTTCAACTAACCAGATTTTCAGAAAAAATTCAGGCCGAATTGTGATTCTTCCAATGGATTGACACGTCTCTAATCTGCAGATGTTTGTTGACTGTCACCAGTAATTCTGCCAGCTCAATTAGGTCAATAAAAGGTTAAAAGGATTTTCCGGGATTTTAATATTGATAACTTATCCTCAGGATAGGTCATCAATATCAGATCGTCAGGAATCCAACACCTGGCACCCCCGGCGATCAGCTGGTTGAAGAGAAGGATGTGCTCCGTGCGAGCGCAGCCTTCTCTTCATTGTTTACCTGCTTGCTGTCCACATTGTAGGAGCGCTGGCTTCTCTTCATACAGCTGATCGGAGGGGGTGCCGGGTGTCGGACCCCCACCGTTCTGATATTGATGACCAATCCTTAGGATAGGTCCTCAATATTAAAATCCTGGAAAACCCCTATAATATGCAATTATATAATAGTCTGCTTGGGTAAATTGATTGCATCCCTATGGCTCTTTATTTGTCTAATTAGCATGGTTGCCAACATAATTTTGAACATTTTAACCCCTCACCTGGGATGACCCTGAAAATGCACAAGAAATGCCAACAAGCAGCCCACTTTAGGGTAAATTTGTATAAACCCATCCGCTTACCAACCATTTTTCCAGGGCTGTTTCCAAATATGAATTAGGGCATACTGACATCATAGAGGGACTTAAACACTATAGACCACCTCCTTGAGCTTCTCACATTCATCTGAATGGCCAACATGCAACACTACATTTCCCCTGTTTTTATCTTGGTTCCAGCAGGCTTTATGAAAGTGGCAGGCAAACTCCACTCTGCTATATCTGTGGTGACATCACAGGTCATGTGACTAGCAAAACAGGCAGTGGTTGGGAGGGACCTGTGATGTCACCATCATGTGACCAGTGCAGGAGAGGACGGCAGTGAAGAGGAGAAGAAGCTGTAGTGATGTCTGCTACATGAGGAGAGGTAAGTGAAGGGAAGAGGCAGAGCAATGCTGGTAGTTGTGGTTATTTAACTGGGACTGTATATTAGGGCTGAAAGGAGGGATGTTATACCCGCTCTGACAAAATGGTGGCGGCAGGGCAGACCACAGGAATGAGAGATGAGAAGATCTCTTTGTAGCGGGGGTGGAGAAGGGTGAACAACCAGTAATCGGTGTTGTCCAAAATACGTAAAACATGTGGGTCACGGGAAAGGCAGCCTAACATAAAGTCAGCCATGTGTGCCAGAGTCTCAACAGGCAAGACTTCACTGTCGTCATCAGGAGGATGACTCTCAATCTCCTCCTCCTCCTCTTCTGCCCATCCATGGTGAACAGATGGAATTAAACCTCCATGGGTACTACCCTCTGTAGCGGAGGCAACCGTCTCCTGCTCCTCCTCCTCATCATCATCCAATTTGCACTGAGAAGACGAACTGACGGTGGTCTGGCTATCACCCTGTGTAATGTCTTCCTTATTTCCACCTCTTTCACATGCAAAGCATCTGCCTTAATTGTGAGCAGTGAGTGTTTGAGTAGACACAGAAGTGAGATGGTTACGCTGATAATAGCATTATCGCCGCTCACCATCTGTGTTGATTCCTCAAAGTTTCTTAAAACCTCACAGAGGTCAGACATCCATGCCCACTCCTCGCTTGTGAAGAGCGGAAGCTGACTGGAAAGGTGACGACCATGTTGCAGCTGGAATTCCACTACTGCCATCTGCTGCTCACAAAGCCTAGCCAACATATGGAACGTGGAGTTCCAGCACGTACTAACGTCGCACAACAGTCGGTGAGCTGGCAATTGTAAGCGCTTCTGCAGCGTTGACAGACCTGCAGAAGCTGACGATGACTTGTGGAAATGGGCACACACGCGACACACCTTCACCAGTAGCTCAGGCAAATTAGGGTAGGTTTTGAGAAACCGCTGAACCACTAAGTTGAAGACGTGGGCTAGGCATGGGATGTGTGTGAGCTTGCCGAGCTCCAAAGCCGCCACCAAGTTATTATTGGACACAACCATGCCTGGTTCTAGGTTGAGTAGCGAGAGCCACAGCTCAGTCTGGTCTCTTATCCCCTGCCACAGCTCTGCGGCGGTGTGCTGTTTGTCACCGCTTCCCGGCTGACTGGTGCTGCAAGAGGATACTTCTCAGGTGGAAGTGGAGGAGGAGGAGGAGAAGTGGGGGTTGGAGCCACTAACGTAGGAGGTGGTGGAAACCCTGATGGAATTATGGCCCGCAATCCTTGGCATTGGTAGCACCTGTGCCATCCCAGGGTACGACTCGCTCCCGGCCTCCACATCGTTCACCCAGTGTTCCGTCAGGGAAATGTAGCGTCCCTGGCCGAAAGCACTTGCCCATGTGTCAGTGGTTAAGTGGACCTTCCCAGTAACTGCGTTGGTCAGGGCACGGGTGATGTTACAGGACACATGCTGGTGTAAGGTGGGCATGGCACACCGTGAAAAATAGTGGCGGCTGGAGACTGCGTAATGAGGGACGGTCACCGACATCAGGCTGCAGAAGGCCTTATTGTCCACAAGCCTAAATGGCAACATTTCCAGGGCCAGTAATTTGGAAAGTTGCGTATTTAATGCTATAGCCTGTGCGTGGTTGGCTGGGTATTTGCACTTGCGTTCAAATGCCTGGGGTAAGGACATTTGTACGCTGCGCTTAGACACGGAAGTGAATGTGGTCGCTGATGGTGTTTGCAAAGGTCCAGGTGCAGGGCGGGAGGCAATCGGGCCTGTGTCTTCGACAGGGGATTGGCCAGCACATAACACAGGGGAAGAGGAGGCAGTGGTGTGACCCGCAGACACAGATTGTGGACCCAGGCATTCAGCCCACCTACTAGGGTGCTTTGATTCCATGTGGCGGATCATGCTGGTGCTAGTGAGGTTGCTAGTGTTCACACCCCTGCTAATTTTTGTAAGGCACAGATTGCAAATTACAATTCTTTTGTTGTCCGCACTTTCTTCAAAAAAGCGCCAGACTGCGGAACACCTACCCCTTGGCAAGGGAGATTTCCGCAAGGTGTGCTTTGGGGAACAGTTGCGGGCCTGTTTGGTGTGGCCCGCCTTCTCTCTTTTGCCACCTCACTGCCTCTTCCAGCTTGTTGCGGTGCTGCGGATCCCTCCCCCTCTGTACTGCAGTCCTCGCTCGGCTTGCCACCTTCCCAGGTTGGGACAGTGACTTCATTGTTCACCACCTCTTTTTCCACTTTCTCACTCTGCTCATCCTCGTTGAGGACTTGTTGACCTAACAATAACCTGTTATTGACAACTGTGTCTCATCCTCATCATCAACCTCTTGAGACACTAATTGCCGTTGACTTATTGGCAACTGTGTCTCATCATCATCATCATCCACCTTGTGAAACACTAATTGCCGTTCCCCACCGTCATCTTCTTGTGACTGTGGATGCTCAAGAGTTTGGGAATCGGGGCACAAGATCTCATGTCCCTCTTCAAGCGGGCTTGTCGAGAGGCCCAAATGAAGAAATGGCGCTGAAAAGAGCTCCTCGGAATATCCGAGTGTGGGATCACTTGTTTGGCAAGACTCCATGGTGGGAGGAAGGAGGATCAGGGTGGGGATTGTGTTGACCAGACTCTTGGCTACTGAGACTGAACTTGGTGGAAGACAGGGTGGTGTTTAACCGACTGGAAGCATTATCTGCTGCAATCCAACCGACCACCAGGTCGCACTGGTCTGACTTCGAGAGCATTGTCCTGTGCCGTCCTGCAAACTGGTATGAAGTTAGGTATAATGGCTGATTGTTTTTCTTGTGTTCTGGCAGCAGGCACAGTTTCACCGCACCCAGGGCCACGGCCTCTGCGTGCACCATCATTATCATGGCCACTTCCCTGTCCCTTACTGCTCGCCTTCTTCATATTAAATGTTATGCTTGAAAGTCTGTCACACATACAGTAGCGTAGGTATGCACAAAAAAAATTAAAAAAGGTATTTGGGGTGTGGAAACATCACACAGGAGATATACCGCAGATAATATCGCTGATGTCAGCAGCAGCTAATAAAAAATTACAGGGAATGTCACAGGTATTTGGGATGTAGAAACATTACACAGGAGAAATACCGCAGATAATGTCCTGATGTCACCAGTGGCTAATATAAAATTACAGGGAATGTCACTGTCCGCAGCGCACACCATCTACGGAAAAAGTACACTGAATGTCACAGATATTTTTGGGATGCGCACACGTTACACAGGAGATGTAGCTCAGATAATGTCGGTGTCTGCAGCGGCATAACTATTGCACGCTATTTAGCGCAGGATGCGCTAAAAATAGATATTGCTGCTGCCGCACACAACAATAGTCCTTAAAAGGACTTTTGGGTCTGTAAAGTTTTAGCAATTTAGTGCAGGTTGCGCTGAAATTATATATTGCTGCTGCCACACACAACAATACTTAAAAAAACGAAATTTCATTCCCTACACTATCTTTCCCTTCAGCATAGCTCTCGCTGACTAAAAAATGAGCCGAACACGTGTCATCGGGTGCTATATAGCACCCATTGATGCGTTCTGGCCAGCCAATCACTGTAATGCCAGTAACCAACATGGCTACGGCATTACAGTGAAGGGCAGTACCTGCACGTGTATTGGCTGTAGAGCAAACGTAACAAACGTGCGGGGAGGAGACTCGAGCATTGCGCCTGAGGACATGTGGTATTCGCTAGTAAATGGCAATGAAAATCATAAACTGCTACGATCAATGGTATAGTTATATATTTTTACAAAAAAATACCTCCAGTAAAAATCTATCTTCTATTTCTTCCTTAATTCTAGCTTTAATCCCCTTTAATCCACTTTGATAAATCCGTGATCTCGGGTTCCAAACTTACGACCAGTCTTCATTTTATAACTGTGAGAGCAATTGCTGTTTGCAATGCAGAGGGAAACCACACGGTCACTGCAAGCATAAGTAGATCCAAAGGGGATTAAAGCTTAAGCCAGTGATTGTCTGCATCAGAGCAGATGATGATGCCCAGGGGCATAGCTAAAGGCTCATGGGCCCTGGTGCAAGAGTTCAGCTTGGGCCCCCATTCCCTCAGGGCTTTGTGACCAGGCGCAGGGAAGCACATAGCCTTCATGCTGCATGTGAGTAAAATTGAATTGGCACCCCCCCCCCCACCATGCCAAAATCTTGACCTAACCCTTTCCCTCCAGCGAGAGGTGTAACTTCTTATATGGCACAAGGGTCTTTGGGCCCCCTCAGGCTCCTATGTTTTGTTTGCAGCGGTGACGTCTTGTATACTGCTGCAGCCAATCACTGACCTTACTGATGTACCGCACAAGACCACTGAGGCCAATGATTGGCTGCAGTATTAGAATGTTACCGCTCTGACATAACATTACATCACGGCTGTAGCCTGATGGAGAAGAGTGGTGACGTTGGATCGGAAGGTAAGTTTACGTTTTTCTTCTTATTTTAAAGGACTCCTGTCAGCATAATAAACCCCTTTACTGCCTGGGAGGGTTAATCCTGCTGTTGAAATGACACTGGTCTTCTGAAAATTATTTATAGCATTCATGAGAATAAAGACTTTTATTCTTTATGCAAATTAGGGCTTTAGTGCACTGAGGGGTGGGGCCTAGCTCAGCTTTCCAGTACTGGCCACGCCCCCTGACGCACTGAAGTCTTCACTTGCGTAAAGAATAGAAGTCTTTTTTTCTTCGGAATGCTGCAACCGATTTTCCCAAAACAGGTATCATTTTAATCAGCAGAATCAACCCAACCAAGCTGTATACCTGGTTTAATAAGGTTGATTCTGATGGAATGGAAAGGTAGAATTTGCAAATGCAACAAGAATGGCTTAGAAATACACTTGACCATTTGTTTACAGGACAATCAAGTGTGAGGCCTCTTTCACACGTCAGTGATTCACGTATATGTGCTGCCACTGGTCTCCACGGACTGTTCATGTAGACTTGACTTTAATGTGTGCAGTCACAAATCAGTGCATTTCCGTGGACTGTGAATCCGTGGTAACATTATGGAGGCATGCAATATTTTATCTGTGATTATGGATCCCTCATGCACATTATAAACTATGGGTCTGTGAAAATCACGGACACAACATGGGTGCCATCATTCACGGATCATTGCTGGAAGATGGGCAGTAAGCCGGATTGGACTAATCCACACTGGTGCAATAATATGCACTGACTGGGTCAGGTGTAAATGATAGTTAAGAGTTTTTGTTTGTGACGCCAATTGCAGCGTGCGCAGGGTACAGTCTCAGGGCCCTTTAAGGAGTTGCAACTCACGTACCAGGTGAGGAATGCCAGAGGGGGATAATGTCTCTGTGTAGTGTCAATGGTGTCTCCTACCTTGGTACGGCTGGACTCCTGGATCCTGGCTCACTTGCAATAAATGAGTGTTGCTAGTAGGAGTAACTGAGGAACTTGGTAGCAAGGAATGAGATCCAGACTTGGGATATAATTCAACTTGTCTTTACTGGAGGCAGCATTTATCCACATGAGTTACAGCAATTGTCTTGGGTACCAGCAGGTATTGGCAATCTCTCTTCTTCTATCATGTGCCTGGAGCTCTCTTGCAGGATTAGTCGTTTGCTTATGGCTCTGTAATATGTGGCAGGAATCTATATCTTCTGCTCTGTCTATCTTCTGCTGTGTATGGGACTGACTAGCTGAGGAGAAATTTGGCTTCTCCTGGTCTCTGGATGGTACTCACAGTTAGCTCACAGGGAATAGTTCTTCCTGGAGTTCTGGAGACGGCTGCTAGCTTGTCAACCAGCTGAGGGTGAAGGCTCAGACTGGGAATGTTCTCCGGTCTCAGCCGAGACGAGATCCTGGGTTGGGATCCCTAGAACTGGGAGCTCCTACCAGCACAGCCTTCCCCTAGCAGGGGTGGCTGGCACACTAACTCTAACTTCCTTCCCTCCCCATGAGGCAGGACATGGGCCAGCCCACTTCTGCTCAAAGAGGGGGAGCTAAACTGGAATGTACTATTCCAGTCTAGAAATGCTAAACTGTCTAAAGCCCTGCTAAACACATTGCTGCCACCTGCTGGTGTACATGGAAATTACAGCAAATACATGTAACAGGCTTAGAATATGCACATTTGTGAGGAATAGCAAATAAAATCACATTAGATGACAAGGCACATGTTACCAACAAATAGTAGCGGAGAAAAAAAGTTTTGTAACATAATTCTGGGATGTTACAAATGGTCTGGAAATTAACTTACAGCCTAGCGGCGTCCATGAACCATGGATGGCACATGGACTGAAAATCACAGAACAATGGTTCAAACACGGTCGGATCATGGACAGTGTCACGGATGAAACACAGACCATGCCACCACGGACCTGTGAATGAGGCCTAGGAGGTATTGTCAGCAGGGGTTCCTCTCTTCTAGTTCACTAAATGAATGCATAAATTAAGTATATATTCTATGGGCTAACGGGGCTCCATTCATTATCCTTGTTGAGGTTTCCTTAAAGTATGATCTTCTACAAATAACGCACATACAAATACACAAACAAATAACGTCCCTTAGTGACCAGGCACATTTAAAAAAAAAATCGCATTCCATAAGCTTTAACTTTTTTTTTTTTTTTCATCAATGTACTTGTATGAGGTCTTATTTTTTGCAGTATAAGTTATAGTTTTTAATGCACCATTTTGAGAACATGTAATGATTGATTAAAGCCAGCTGTTTAGCTAAAACTCCCATTGTTTACATCAGTAAAAAGGTGTATTAGTGGTCACTAAGGGGTTAAAAGGTATATGTAGATGATCCTGTAGAAGAATCCTGGGGACTAGTGACCACACATCTCCTCACTCCGCTCTGGGAGGTATTTATGTTGTCATTTGTAACTCTAAGAGGAAGATAAAAAGTAAACCAAACATCTCTGAAATAAATTATCAATTTCCTCTCCATTTTTATTAGTCTGTGGACATAAAGGGTAAAATCCTACAAAAAGAGCATGTAATCTGATCTTGCTTGAGGAAGCCAAGTGTCATGGTCTGTTTTGGTAAGGCAGCCAGAGGAGATAGATAAAGTCTGGCACCAAAATACATTTTTCTCTACATTTGATTGAATCATTAACCTCATTGTGAACTTCTCTTGTATCTAGAGATGATCCATGCTTAATCTGGTTCATGTTCAGCTCTGGAGGACAATTTGCATGTTTCCCCAGACACTTGGTGGTCTGAAATATCCACTGGGTCTAGGAGGGTCCAAACTGTGTACAGCTGGATCACTCCGATTTCCTAACATTGAGCATGTTCACACTGTTTGGCCATCTGAAATTTCAGCGCTGGACAAATATTAAAATATTATGGATTTGTATTGTGGGCAGTTTTTCTGCTATTCATCTGTCACCCACATTAGTTCCTTAAAAGGTGCCTTATGGGCAGACAAATCAGCGGTGCAGGACCTGCGGAGGGAATCCTACTTATTTCATCCTGGATGCTGAGCTCCGGCTGCTGCAGCCAATAAGTGGATGCTGTGGTGACGTGATCTCATGTGTCCTGTGAACCAGTGACATGACACATGAGGGACACATCCCTGCTGAGGCTAGTCATTGGCGGCAGTGGCCAGGTGACCCGCATCCAATTAGATGTTGATGCGGGGAGACCCAAAATCTGCAGCAGTGATGAGAGAGAGCGAAGGATCCAGAACCCAGCGGCGGGGATCAGGTAAGTAGGATTTCCTCCACAGGTCCAGTCATGCTGGGGTTTTGCCCCAAAGCCCCCTGGGTTGAACAACCCCTTTAAAGAGGATCTTCACTTTGCACAATCTCTACTTGTTAGAAGCAAATCCAAACTGGCAATCTTCCCTTCTGTGTGTGTCTAGTTTATATGAATAGCCCACAGTGCCATGAAAAAGTATTCATACCCCTTGAACTTTTCCATACATTTTCAGGTTACACCCACAGACTCAGGCCTCATGCACACGACCGTTTTTTTTTAAGGTCCGCAAAAACGGGGTCCGTAGGTCCGTGATCCTTGACAGTTTTTTCGTCCATGGGTCTTCCTTGATTTTTGGAGGATCCACGGACATGAAAAATGAAAAAAAAATCTAAGTCAAGTTTGCCATTGAAATGATAGGAAAAAACGGACACGGATCACGGACATGGATCACGGACGCGGATGACAATCTTGTGTGCATCCGTGATTTTTCACGGACCCATTGACTTGAATGGGTCCGTGAACCGTTGGCCATGAAAAAAATAGGACAGGTCATATTTTTTTCACGGCCAGGAAACACGAGCCACGGATGCGGCTGCCAAATGGTGCATTTTCCGATTTTTCCACGGACCCATTGAAAGTCAATAGGTCCGCGAAAAAAAACTGAAAACGGCACAACGGCCACGGATGCACACAACGGTCGTGTGCATGAGGCCTTAAATGTATTTTATTTGGACTTTATGTGATTCAACACAAAGTAGCAAGTATGTGTGAAATGCAAAGAAAATGATACATGGTTTTCAAAAATTTTTATAAATAAAAATCTGGAAAGTGTGGCGTGCTTTTGTATTCAACTCCCCGAGTCAATTATTTGTAGGACCACCTTTCGTTGCAATTACAGCTGCAAGTCTTTTGGGGTATGTATCTACAAGCTTTGCACATCTAGAGGCTGACATTTTTACCCTTTCTTCTGGTTGGTAAGTAGCTCAAGTCAGATTGGATGGAGAGCCTCTGTGAACCGCAATTTTCAAGTCTTGCCACAGATTCTCAGTGGGATTTTAGTCTGGACTTTGACTGGGCCGTTCTGACACATGACTATGCTTTCATTTAAACCATTCCATTGCAGCTTTGGCTGGATGTTTAAAGTCGTTGTCCTGCTGGAAGGTGAACATCTGCCCGAGTCTCAAGTCTTTTGCTGCCTCTACCAGGTTTTCCTACAGGATTGTCCTGTGTTTAGCTCCATCCATCTTCCCATCAACTCTGACCAGCTTCCTTGTGTCTGCTGAGAAAAGCACAATGCTGCCACCACCATGTTTCACAGTGGGAATGGTGTCTTCAGGGTGATGTGCAGTGTTAGTTTTCTGACACATATTGTGTTTCGCCTTTAAGCAAAAAAGTTCTACTTTGGTCTCATCTGACCAGCGCACCTTCTTCCACATGTTTTCTGTGTCCCTCACATGGCTTCCTATGACTTGCTTTCAAGAATGGCTTTCTTCTTGCCACTCCTCCATAAAGTCAGATTTGTTGTTTACACGACTAATAGTTGTCCTGTGGGCAGATTCTCCCACATGAGCTGTGGATCTCTGCAGCATCTCTAGAGTGATCACAGGCCTCTTGGCTGCTTCTCTAATTAATGCTCTCCTTGCCTGGGCTGTCAGTTTAGGTGGACTGCCATGTCTTGGTAGGTTTGCAATTGTGCCATACACCTTCCATTTTCAGATGATGTATTGAACAGTGCCCTGTGAGATGTTCAGAGCTTGGGATATATTTTTTATAGCCTAACCCTGCTTTACACTTCTCCACAACTTTATCCCTGACCTGTATGGTGTGTTCCTTGGTTTTCATGATGCTGCTTAATCACTTATGTTCTCTAACAAACCCCTGAGGCCTTCACAGAACAGCTGAAGTTACTAATTAGGTGACTTCTGAAGGCAGTTGGTCACACTGGATTTTATTTAGGGGTATCAGAGTACCCTGAATACAAATGCACCAAACACTTTTCAGATTTTTATTTATTACAATTTTTGAAAACCATGTATCATTTTCTTTTCACTTGACACACATCCCAATAAAATACATTTAAGTTTGTGGGTGTAATTATTATTATTTATTTATGTCTGTACATCCTTTCCGTAAGTACAGCACCCTGGAATAAATGGCATTTTAACATTAAATAATAATATATAACAGATTGGTATAGGCACAGTTTTTCCATACAGTCATGCCTGCCTTTGTCTCCTTATCTCCACTCAACCCATCAATATGTTGATCTGGACCGTTCTCTGCAGGGGTGACAGTAGTTAACTGCTGCACTCCACATGACGTATTTAGGTTCCTGAAATATGGAGCAGAGGTGTTCATTTGGTATTTGTCCAAGGCTTGATGTAATTAAATCTTCCTGGAAAATGTGGTGACGATGTACATTAATAAATCCTGCCTGTGACATTGGACCTGCATATGTTCCACCTCCTGTGAGACACAAGAGTAGCCATGGGTTATGGACTAGCATTATTGCAATGCTTTTCCTCTAGTGCGCCAAACATACATAGTTATGACACTTCACAATCTGTTCCTGATTTAAAGGTACCTCACACACAGGAGAAATCCTACGATAACACGGGACCTTCCACATCAAATTCCTATTGTGGTTACACAACGCTGCCTAGGTATGCATAATGCTGCTCTGGTTAATACGTCATATGTTATTCCACCAGGGAGATCAGACCACAGTGGACGGTGTTGTCATATGATTGACCATAAGTCATCCATCACGTCTGACGTGAACGTAGCTACTGTAACTGCACAGGAAAGAGTGGCCATGAAATGTAGATATAAAGAGAACCATCAGCATTTCTATACAGTTTATTCTATAGCAAACACACAACCTGATTTGTTACTGCAATTCGTGAGCAACCTCCGACCAACCAACTGTTGTGATACTACAACGCCCAGGATGCTCCATTGATTTCTATGGGAGTTTAGAGAGCACTGCATGCTGGGGGATGTAGTTTTTTTACCCCCGGGCCACATTTCTACTGCAAAAAGTTGCAAACCCCATGTTTGCGACTTTTTAAACACCACTTGCGACAGAAAAAGGGGACATGGTGAGGGTGGGGAGGGAACACAGGAACACATTAGGAACATTAGGATGGTTTAGAGACACATGAAGTTTCCGCACATTTTAAAATCGCTCATCAAAAAAATCCAAGAGGACTTACCTTTGTTGGAGTAGAGGTGGTGAAGGGTAACTGGCGGGGGGAGATGTGTTAGCAAAGATCGATTGCCGAGAAGTAAAAAGGATGTATGAATTGGATACGATCCAGCCGCAGAGACTTAACGTGGAGCTTGATGTGAAACCATGTCTGATAGAGTAAGTTTGTCTTCTGATTGATTGCTGTCACTCTGTTGGGTAAGTGAGCGTCCCTGTGGTGAAGCTCAGTTGGATGAGGGATTGGCTGGTTTCAACCACGCGGGGATTCCCTGGGGCTGATGACTTATTGGAGGGAATTTATGAATGGGGATATGTGGAGATTAATAGAAAGAGAAGACTAATAGTGAATCTAAGGATTATGGTCAAGAATACGTTTGGGGTGGTCTCCTGGAAATTATCATGGGTGGGCTATGTGTTTTTTTTGCAATTTTTATGTATTAACATTTTTTCATGAAGAGGGCATTGGCTATTTGTTCAGTCCCTCAACATAACCTTCACCTAACCCCCACCCCCACCTAACCCATAAAAATAAATACACAACACCACTGCTTGGATTTAATCGGCCACAGCAGCCGTTTATTGAATAAATACATAACATAATAACTTAAATTAATCAATGACGAGGGAGGTCCTAGAAGCCCCAATAACCTCATAAACACTGGAACACCTGCGTCTCCATCTTGCCCCCAGCCGTTGAACCCAGCTCGGAGGCAGCAACTGATGCACGCGTAGTTAGTTACTACCAGCTCCTCAATGAGAGTCCAGCCCCTCCCGCGGGGCCCTCCCATCCTCAGGTACCACCATATTCTTCCACTTCAAGGACCTCCCCCGCCTCCACGACTGCCACGACACATAAAAACCCCAACTCTTCCCCAAATACCACCTATACTAGGGTCGGGAGGGTGGGCGTTTCTCTCTCCTGGCCGCAATGCTCCTGCTCCCGCCTCCTCCTTCCGTATCAGCGTTGGCCACACCCCCCGCTCACCTAGCAACTCGCGCCTATTCCTCCAAGCCCGCCTCCCCACTTAACCCCTACCTCACCTGTCCCTTCACTGCCAAGCCACTTCATGATCGGCCTCCCCCACCGCTGCGCTCCGCGTCCGGGCTGACTTGAAGAGGGCATTGGCTATTTGTTCAGTCCCTCAACATAACCTTCACCTAACCCCCACCCCAACCTAACCCATAAAAATAAATACACAACACCACTGCTTGGATTTAATCGGCCACAGCAGCCGTTTATTGAATAAATACATAACATAATAACTTAAATTAACTAATGACGAGAGAGGTCCTAGAAGCCCCAATAACCTCATAAACACTGGAACACCTGCGTCTCCATCTTGCCCCCAGCCGTTGAACCCAGCTCGGAGGCAGCAACTTATGGACGCGTAGTTAGTTACTACCAGCTCCTCAATGAGAGTCCAGCCCCTCCCGCGGGGCCCTCCCATCCTCAGGTACCACCATATTCTTCCACTTCAAGGACCTCCCCCGCCCCCAAGAACGCGCAGCTTGACTTCCTCAAACCTGCGCGTCCCTCCACATACGTAAAGCTACCTCCACTCCACTCTGGAGCCCCAGAGACCACAAATCCGTCCCCACCGCATTCAGATGCACTCCATCCGCTCTCCAAAATGCACCAACGCCCTTCTCCAATTCTTCATGCCGCACCACCACAGCACATCCGACCAGACTGTGATCACCCCCGGGAACAACGCCCAAATCCTCAGCAGGTTGAACTTCACATCTCAAATCAACTCCCTAAAAGGACGCCTCCCCAAGTCATTGCCCCCCACATGTAGAACCAACACATCCGGAGGACGATCCAACCGCACAAAGGGATGAACCTCCCGCAACACTCCACCCCACAACATACCTCTCACACCTAACCACCTGACCGTAGCCAACTCCGAACTAAATCCCAACTGGCGACCACTCGGTCTCACATCCGCTCTGATCGCCCCCCAAAACACATAGGAGTGACCTAAGATCCACACCAAAGCCGCCGTCGTTGGACCTGTGAACAACAAAAGCACATAATTAACCCAAAACCTACACCCCGCAGCACAACTACAACAATGCAGGCCGTACATACGATTTAAAACGTACCGACTCCCAATGCCCTATGTTCTTAATTACCTCCTCACTGGCACCTGACCTGGCTGCCTCAGTCCCGCCCCAATCCTGAACGAATGACCAGAATAGTCCTCGACCGGCACACCCAAAACCTTTAAACACTTCCTAAAGACTGCTAAAAATTGAAATCTAGACAAAAAGGACCCATCCTCGTGCCTAAGAAACGGAACCGCATCCCTCTGAATACCTGAACCATAAGACCCTGCACACCTCACCGGGCACATACTACACCCTGGCACCGAAAACAAAGTAAACCGTTGCCCCCTACCCTCCTGATCCGTTTTTGACCTGCGAATCCGGACAGACACTCTGTCACCTGCCATCTCGACATCCTCGCTCCTAAGCCCCCCCCGATCTGTTAACACTGCCGCACACCAACTCCCCCAAACGGAAGGCACCGAAAAACGCTAGAGCAAACGCTGCCCTAAACAACCCCAACTCCCAAGCCGAGCTACAAATGACACTCAATTTATCACCCATCTGCAGCAACAGCTCAAAAGACACCGGCCTCCTACAATCCAGCACCTTACCCGCTCCCCTACGCCATCCCTTCAAAACCTGCCGCACCAGAAAACTCTTTGTCAAATCCGGTAGCCCCCGCAACTTCAACCCAAACTCCACTCCCGCAATAAAATGATTCACCTTCGACACCGACCAACCCTCACTCTACAACTGACCCAGCAACATCAACAACCTAACATCCCCATCCCCCACCCCGACCCCCCAAGTCCCATTCCAACTTTCCCAGGTCGTCCACGCCTTACCGTACTCCCTCCAAGTACCCGGACTCAGCGAATCCCTCAACAACCCCATCACCTCTCCTCCAGGATCCCCCAAAGCCACGGCGGACACTCCAGACCCTCCACTTCCGCTTCTGGGGCTAGAAGCCGGAACCGCTCCCACTGTAAACGAGAAAGAGAATCCGCCACAGAATTAGACACTCCAGCAACATGCTCTGCCACCAACCACACATTAATCGACAAACATCGCAATACCAAAAACTGCAAAAGCCTAACCACCGGCGGGGAAGATGCGGACAAACTGTTGATAGCCTGAACCACCCCCAAATTGTCACAATGAAACCGCACCTTCCTGTTCTCAAATTTCCCTCCCCACAACACAACCGCCATAACAATGGGAAACAGTTCTAACAAAGCCATGTTCCTCACCCAACCCCGACTCACCCACGAATCCGGCCACCCGCCCGCACACCATTGTCCCTGGCAATAAGCCCCAAAACCCACTCCCCCCGACGCGTCCGTATATAACTCAAAATCCACACTATCACACAACTCCCCCATCACTAATGACCGACCATTGTGCTGACCCAAAAATTCCGCCCACACCCTCAAATCCCCTTTTAACTCCTTACGCAACCTAATGAAATGATAAGGCGCTGACACCCCTGACGTAGCCGCGGCCAACCTTCTACAGAAAATTCTACCCATTGGCATAATCTGACATGCGAAATTCAGCTTACCTAACAACGACTGCAAATCCCGCAAACTAATCTTCTCCCTCCCTATGGCCCTATCAACCTCCCGGCGCAAATCCAGCAACTTATCCTCAGGAAGCCTACACTCCATCCGCTCCGTATCTACGACAATCCCCAAAAAACACAACTTCGTCACCGGACCCAACGTCTTTTCCCGCGCCAACGGTACCCCAAAACGCGCAAAAACCGACTGCACCGTGTGCAGCAACAAAGAGCAGACCCGTGAATTCGCCGGCCCCAAACACAAAAAATCATCCAAATAATGGATAATCGACGAACAACCCGAAACTTCCACCACTACCCACTCCAAAAACGAGCTAAAGGTCTCAAAATACGCACACGACAGAGAGCACCCCATCGGCAAGCACCTATCCACAAAATACTCCCCATCCCAAAAACAACCCAACAACCCCACGCTCTCCACGTGAACCGGAAGCAAACTAAAAGCCGCTTCCACATCAACCTTAGCCATCAACGTCCCCTGCCCCCACCGCCTCACCCACCTAATAGCCTCATCAAAGGAAGTATAGACCACCGAACAAAGTTCAGGATCTATACCATCATTGACCGACGCACCTTTAGGGTAAGACAAGTGGTGAATGAGCCGAAACTTGTTCGGCTCCTTCTTAGGCACCACTCCTAGAGGAGACACCCTCAGGCCAGGGATCGGCGGTTCCTTGAATGGACTCGCCATCTGCCCCAACTCCACCTCCTTCCTCAATTTCTCCGCCACTACCCAGGCATGAACAAGCGCGGACCTAAGATTCTTAAGAACAATAGGCCCCGCCGTGACAGCCGATGGAATACGAAAACCGAACCTAAACCCATCCCCCAACAACCCAGCCGCAACCCGATCAGGATACCTATCTAGAAACTCCTGCATCTCTTCCACCCGAACCGGCGTCCGTCCCTTTTCCAGCCCCCTCACCCCCCTTATGCCTTCCCCCTTGAAGCAACGGTTAGCTCCATGGGGTCCCCCACACACCGTGCATTCGTGCTTAAATTTGCACTTAGCACCAAATCTGCAGTTTCCTTCATTAAAAAGGAAACACAACCCTTTTGCCGACGCCGCTGCCAACGCACCCGGGGATGACCCCCCGGACTCCCCCCGAAAGGACTGCCCAGCCCTAGGCGGCGCCGTCACCCTCAACCACAACCCGATATCCTTATGATCCCACCGGATATCAGGCCTCACCGCCTTACGCTGCCGGAACTGCTCGTCATACCGGAGCCAGCCCACACCACCATAAACCCTTTACGCTTCACCGATGGCATCCTGGTAGCAAAACAGCACCGAACAGCAATCCGGAGACCTCTCCCCAATGACACTTGCTAATATGGCAAACGCCTGTAGCCAATTAGCAAACGTACGTGGGATCAACCGATGCCGTCGCTTATCCTCCTCCTCCTTTTTACCCTCATCCTTCTTCCCCCTATCCAAGTTAAACCGTTCCAATGGGAGCAGCGAGAATATCTCCACATACTCTCCCTTCCAGATCTTTTCCCTCACCTCTTGCTTCAAATGAGCCCCAAGAGGGCCCTCAAAGCACACATACACCTCGCCGCGCGCCCTATCATCCAACCTCTGCACCTCCTCCTCTCCCCCCGCCTGAGTCTCAACCGACACCGACCCTGCCGCCCCCCCTTGCGTCCCGCTACCGACCCCGGCAACACTCCCCAACCCGGCAAGGGAGACCCCCCGCCAGACCCCACACTAGACAACCATCCCGCCAATCCCCCCAAAAATTGCCCCAAACCCTTACCAAACTCCCCCATGCCCCCCCCCAGCACCCCCAACCGGGAAACCCTGCTCTAACATGGAGCCCCAAGCAATCTCACCAGGCACCACGGGCGCTGTGACTCCCGCTGCCGTAGATCCTGACTCTCGCAGCACGGACACTTCACCGGCATAGCTCCTGGACGTCGACGGCTGTTCTTCTTGGACCACCTGCACGACCCTCTGCACCACGCTGGAAGGACACCGGGACGGGACCGCGGCACCCCCCACGGCAAGGGGACCCTCTCCCTCTCCGTTTTGGTCTTCTCTGGGCCTGCACCGGTATTCCTCTCCACTCAGTACAGCCCGAGGCACCTGGATACCATCAATAAGCTGAGTGGACCGCCCGCTGTGGGAAGGACTGGGCCGGTCCACCGATCCTGGTACTGAATCCAGCTGAACTGCCGCAAGGAGCAGGGGAAGGGGCGTCCCGCTCCGCTCAGGGCCCTGCCGTGCAGTGGGATTCCTCCCACAGCGAGAGCGACTCGCAGGATGCTGAGCGGACGCTCTCCGCCGCCGAGGGTCCGCAGAGGGGCTCCCTACTCGGCGCCGGGCCCGCGGGGTGCTTTCAGGGCTTAGGCGCGCCGGTGGGATACCCCACAGTGGGCAGCCCGAACAGTGGGGGTAGCCACAGGAGCAGGGGAAACTATGCACGCACCAACCTGCTCCTGCAGCCAGCCAGGCCCCCGCACCTCCGCTTCACGCCGCAGCCGCTCCAACATTTCCTCCACAAACATCACGGGCACCGCCATCACACAGCCTGTCGTTTCTCTCTCCTGGCCGCAATGCTCCTGCTCCCGCCTCCTCCTTCAGTATCAGCGTTGGCCACACTCCCAGCTCACCTAGCAACTCGCGCCTATTCCTCCAAGCCCGCCTTGCCACTTAACCCTACCTCACCTGTCCCTTCACCGCCAAGCCACTTCATGATCGGCCTCCCCCACCGCTGCGCTCCTCATCCGGCCTGACTTGAATGGGGTTAGTATTGTTGTATCTACTAATTGCTGATGCAGGGAATGTGTGAAAAAGGGGGAGGGTGAGATAGAGGTATATTTAAAGACTGCCTTTATACGCCCCTGATGAAGCTTTGAGCGAAGCCCAGGTCGGGGAGGAGTATTAGGCTGCTGTTTTTTATGCTGATATTTTATCTGTGTTTGTGGGTATAATTAAATACTTTTATATGGTTATTGGCGACAGTGTTTCACTATGGGAGCGACTTCTTGATGTCTCCTAGAGCTGTCTGTGGGAAAAGAAAAAGTTTGATGGAGTACAAGGAGGCTGGATTTATCTGATGTGCTTGCATTTTCACTTGCACTTGTGAGTAGAGATGGCCTTGCGGTTCGCGGCGAACTTTGCATGTTCGCGATTCGCCGAACATGGGAACATATGGCGATATTCGCGCCCGCCATATTCTTTTACATTGTGAAGAACTTTGACCCATGACACATCCATCAGGTGGTACAGGACAGCTAATTGAGACATTTCAGCACATGGACATACCCCCAACCTTATAAATAAACCTGATCTGGCCGCCATTTTACATTTAGTGTTCTGCCAGTGTAGGGAGAGGTTGCTGTGTGGAGCAGGGACAGGCTGTTAGGGACACCAAACGCTAGCTAATAGGACCACAAAAGTTATTTTAAGGACTGGTATAGGTGTGCTATCGATATGTGTTATACACAGAGGGGTGCGATATACTTATACTTTTATAATGAGTCAAAAACACATAGATCTATATAGTGATCACCTGGAAGTCAGGGGCCCAGGGGGCTAGGGGCTTACTAGGGCCATTTTTATATAGGGTAAGGTTCCGGACGGGGTCACTCTTATCAGGGCAGGTGGTCTGTGGTTAGTCTATCAGGGCCAGAATAGCACCCCCCTGTAAGGCAATATCAGGGACAGTTCTTTGCCCACCCTGTCCTTCAATACCACATCATCATCTAGCCCAGGAATGGATGTTTTTTGCTTTCCCTCCGGGATTCATGGATGTGCACTGGAATCCCCCGGATTGTGGTACGACATATGGTTTCTGATTTAGTGCAGCCGAGCACCTGATTTAGTGCCGCCAAGCACTTGTTATTGCCTACCACATCTATGCTTTTTGCCTAACTTTAATAATTTAATTTATTTTCATTTTGAGGGATATCTTTTCCATTCACACGTCAGCAAAATGGGTCCTCATCCGTTCCGCAATTTTGGCTTGCCTTCCTTGTACAATTTTGGATTGCCTTCCTTGTACAATGTTATAATATACTTTCTATGTTAGAAAGTATATTATAGTGTATTTGTATTGTGCGGCAGTTGTGTGCGGTTCTGCTGCGATACTGCAGGTATATAGAGGGACAAGCGTTATTGGGACAAATAATTTCTACTGGTGTGATATACCAGTCCTCCCCCAAAACAACTGATTAAAGCGGGGTGTTATATACCAATATACTTTCTTTATAGTGCATTTCGGTACTGTATAGTGCATTTGCGCATGCGCTTATGTGAAAATTATATTGCCGATTTTTCTCATTGAAAAAAATAATGAATAATACATCTGGTATGTCACTGGTTATGTTGTGGGGCTATTTGTGCACTTCTAGTAATTATTTCTTGGCTGCAAATATGAGCTGAAGGCTTTTCAGGTTCGCCTGCCATTAAAATAAATGGGACCCGCCGCAAACTTGCGGTTCGCCAACATTTGATCGTGTTCGCGCGATCGCGTTCGCGAACCGTCCCGGCAGATGTTCGTCCATCACTACTTGTGAGTATAACAATAAATATGCATGTGAATAGTGACGGAAATACTTTACTATTGGTGCGACCTTTCATATTTCACAGGACCTTCCATATGTTAGAGGATATTTGTGGAACCCAATGTCCTTTCCATATATGCACAAGTGGATGGCCCTGATTTAAAGAGGCTACCCGAAAACGCATTTGACTGATTGTGAATCGAGCCCTGCAGCGGTAGTTTGCTGAAGCAACGTATTTGGAGACTTTTATTATATATATTCTGGGGAGGGAGTGTGGTGGGGGAGGATGCGGTGAGGGCAGGAATGGGACATGGTGATGATGAGGAGGCTGTGGTGACGGTGGGGAGAGGGTGCGGTGAGGGCAGGGCCAGCGACTGTGACACATTTATCTTTATGCCAGTTTTCTGGCATAAAGGAAGACAGGGATCTATGGCACCTTGGATTTCTGTTTAGGTGCACGGACCGCTGGAGGATAAATGGAGCACTGCTACACTGCGATCCTTGGGCGCAACAGGTGTTGCGCAAATGAAATCGCGTAGTCAAACCCTAAATCTGATAATGATAAATCTGATAAGTTACTACAATGTATCAGTGCAGACGGTGTGGTATTGTTTAGACTGGATACAATTATATCCAGTTCTCCGCTGAGACCACGACTAGCTATGCTCCTGCTGTTTGATTTATTGTCTGACCATTGACATGGAAAATATGATCAGGTTCTGTAGGGAACGCTGGTAGTATATACCTAAGAGTTCATTACACCAGAATAAGTACCTTTCCACACTAGATATCCTGTTACTGGAGAAAAACACTCCAGAATCTACAGCGACTCTCCAGGAATCCCCATCATTCAGGCTGCTGTGTTACAATATACTGTATGTGAGAAGCAGTGCTGAAAACACTGAAGAAAACATATACAGTGCACCCTCAAGATACGATGGCCTCAGGAAACAATATTTTCAACATACTATGGTCTTTTCTGACCCATCGTAAGTTGAAACTACTGTACACGGCAAAACGGGTTTTAGAACATATAACTGCACTGCTGAACGGCAAATATATTTTACTTTTGCCACTAATACACGTCAAAAAGGGCTTTACAGCATATAACTGCACCGCTGAACGGCAAATAGGCCCTTATTTTTTTCCACTTATACACGCCACAGAATGATTTAGAACATATAACTGCACCGCTGTATGGCAAATACATTTTTATTTTGCCACTAATGCACGACAAAAAGGGCTTTAGAACATATAACTGTACCGCTGAACGGCAAATATTTTTATTTTGCCACTATTATACAACAAAAAGGGCTTTAGAAGATATAAGTGCAACGCTGAACGGCAAATATATTTTTATTTCGCCACTATTACACGCTTGATCACGAATATTCGAATTTCGAATTTTTATCGCGAATATAGGTACTTAGAAAATTCACGAATATTTAGAATATAGTGATATATATTCGTAATTTCGAATATTCGATTTTTTTTTTTAAATCAGTACACATGATCCCTCCCTGCTTCTAGCTTGTCGGCCAATGAGAAGGCTGCAGTATATTTGACTTTAGGAGTAGTGTTGCTTGCAAATTTTCGTAATGCGAATTTTCGTAATCCGAAATTTTTTATTGCGAATTTTTCAACTTACAACTATTAGACAAAGAAGGTTATAGCACTATATTAGCTAAATTGCTCTATATTCGATTTATTTTTTTCGAATATTCACTATATTGCTATAACTGTTTTTTCGAATATTCGTAATATTCTAAAACAAGAATATATAGCAATATAGCGAATATTCGAAAAAAACTAATATAGAGCAATTTAGTTAATATAGTGCTATAATTTTCTTATCTTATCTTGTCTAATAGTTGTAATTTTTTTCTCATCTGAAGTGCAGATTGGAAAAAAATGACAACTATAAAAATAATGATAATAGCACTATATTAGCAAAATTTCTCTATATTCGTTTTTTTTCGAATATTCGCTATATTGCTATAACTTCGTTTTTTCGAATATTCGTAATATTTTAAAACAAGAATATACAGCAATATAGCGAATATTCGAAAAAAACAAATATAGAGCAATTTAGCTAATATAGTGCTATAATCTTTTTATAGTTGTAATTTTTTTCCAATCTGAACTTCAGATGAGAAAAAAATGACAACTATTAGACAAAGAAGATTATAGCACTATATTAGCTAAATTGCTCTATATTCGTTTTTTTCGAATATTCGCTATATTGCTATATATTCTTGTTTTAGAATATCACGAATATTTGAAAAAACTAAGTTATAGCAATATAGCGAATATTTGAAAAAAACAAATATAGAGCAATTTAGCTAATATAGTGCTATAATCTTCTTTGTCTAATAGTTGTAAGTTGAAAACTTCACAATAAAAATTTGTATTAGGAAAATTCGCATTACGAAAATTCGCATATTACACAATCGTTTCCTTGTCGATTTTTTGAGTAAAAAAAATTGTAGAATATAACGAATATTCAAATTTGCGAATATTTAACGAATATTCTACAAAATATTCGCGAAATATCGCGAATTTGAATATGACCCCTGCCGCTCATCACTAGTCTTTAGAACATATAACTGCACCACTGAAAGTCAAATATATTTTTATTTTGCCACTATTACACTCCAAAAAGGCAAATAGGCCCTTATTTTTTTCCACTTATACACGCCACAAAAGGCTTTAGAACATATAACTACACCGCTGAACGGCATATATATTTTTATTTTGCCACTAATCACTAATACACGACAAAATGGGCTTTAGAACATATAACTGCACCGCTGAACGGCAAATGTATTTTTATTTTGCCACTATTACAGAACAAAAAGGGCTTTAGAAGATATAAATGCAATGCTGAACGGCAAATCTATTTTTATTTTACCACTATTACACGCCAAAAAGGGCTTTAGAACATATAACTGCACCGCTGAACGGCAAATATATTTTTATTTTGCCACTATTACACGCCAAAAAGCTCTTTAGAACATATAACTGCACCGCTGAACGGCAAATAGGCCCTTATTTTTTTCCACTTGTACACGCCACAAAAGTCTAGAGAACATATAACTGCACCGCTGAACGGCAAATATATTTTACTTTTGGCACTAATACACGACAAAAAAGGCTGTAATTTTCGCACTTCACCACACAACGGCTAATAAGCCCTTTTTTCCCCCACTAGTACAAACCAAAAAATGCTTTAGAACAAACAACTGCACCGCACAAGGGCAAATAAGACATATAAATATTTCCTTGTAAAGACCCTGTTAATGGCTGTATCAAACAGCACTTGCACCCCAATAACAAGAACGGTTTGCTGGAATTACAGAGCTGTATAATGGCAATTTGGGTCCCCAGTCAGTGCAGCAAGGTGTAATAGGATTGTTCCTATTACTCAGGCTGTAACCTCCCCCACTGAACCCTGTTCAACATAAATGCTGTGGAATGATTCCTTCCTATCCTTTCCCTACACCTTGAATAATCTTTCCCTGAACTTGTAAGTCATTTTTTCAGGTTTGCTGCCTGTGAATGTAAGAGGAGTGTTCCCACTCACTGACAGCAAAGAAAATATCTTGAAAAAGGTGAATATGAATTGAGACAAAGTACATTTTAACAGTTGTAGAACTTTTAATTAACATAGTGATCAATTAACTACTAATTAATGGTATGGAGGACTAACTTTATCCATAATGTGTGTTGGACTCTTAGGCTACTTTCACACTTGCGTTTCTATTTTCCGGTATTGAGACCCGTCATAGGATCTCAATACCGGACAAAAAAAAACTCTTCAGTTTTGTCCCTTTTCATTGTAAATGGGGACAAAACATAACTTAAGAGAACTAAATGCTCCAAAATGCATTCCGTTCTGTTTGGTTGCGTTCTCATACCAGAGAGCAAATTGCAGCAAGCTGCGGTTTTCTTTCCATCATGGGATGCGGAGCAAGACGGATTCGTCATGACCCACAATGCAAGTCAATAGGGACGGATCCGTTTAAGGCCTCATGCACACGACCGCCCATGTGCCTTCCGCAATTTGCAGAACGGAACGGTCGGCCCATTGTAGAAATGCCTATTCTTGTCCGCAAAACGGACAAGAATAGGACATGTTCTATTTTTTTTGCGGGGCCACGGAACGGAGCAACGGATGCAGACAGCAAAAACGGCGGCTCGGATGCGGACCCAAATAGCGGATCCCTTGTAATAATGCCTATCCTTGTCCGCAAACTAGAAAAAAATAGGACTTGCACAATTTTTTTGCGGGGTAACGGAACGGACATACTGATGCGGACAACACACGGTGTGCTGTCCGCGTTTTTTGTGGACCCATTGAAATGAATGGGTCCACATCCTATCTGCAAAAAAAACTGAACGGACACGGAAACAAACAACGTTCGTGTGCATGTAGCCCAACTCTGACACAATAGAAAATTAATCCATCCCCTATTGACTGTCAATGGAGTTCATGACGGATCTTGGCTATTTTAACCCCTTCCCGACCAGCGCCGTAATAGCACGGTGCTACGGGAAGTGACTTCTCTTTTCCCCCCAAAAAATATGTAAAAAATAGGAAAAAAAAGAAAAGTATATAGTTTAGGTATTGCCGCGTCCGTATCAATTGGCTCTATAAAAATATCACATGATCCACCCGGTTAGGTGATTGCAGTAAAAATGAAATAAAATAGTGCCAAAACAGCCATTTTTTGGTCACCTCCCTTCACAAAATGTGTAATACCTAGCGTATGTACCCCAACTGGTACCAATCAAACCCTCATCTCACCCCGCCAAAAATGAGACCCTACCTAAGACCAGTGATGGCCAGTTCGCAGTGTTCGCCAGCGAACACATGTGTTCTGCCATCTTTACTGACAAGTCCAGGCGAGGCACAGGTAAGTCCTTAGACCGATTTCGGGACTGCCGTTTGTTGCAAAGATAGGCGAGAGGGAGGTCGTTGCACAACTGCAGGGATATCTGGAGGCCAATCACATTCTTGCCGACTTCCAGTCGGTATTCCGACCCGGAAGGGGTACTGAGACAGCTCTAGTCAATGTCCAGGACGATCTACTGATGGCATTAGACCAGAACGACTCCATGGCCCTAGTCATTCTGGACCTATCATCCGCTTTTGACACTATTGACCATCAAGTGTTTTTGAACGAGTTGAAAGTGGTAGCCAGATGAGATGGAAAGACCTTGGCATGGATGGTCTAATTTCTCCAGGACAGGGTACAATGAGTGAAGCTGGGGGTATTTCACTCAACCGATCTCTCACTGTCCTGTGGAGTACCACAAGGCTCGGCACTATTCCCAGTCTTGTTCAACATCTATCTGAGACCATTGGCCGATATCATCAGGAGCCACAATCTTCAGTTTCATGTTTATGCGGATGATACACAACTGTACTTTAGGCTTGCCAAAGGAACAGCTGATCAAGTCGATCTGGCCGGATGTCTCTTGGAGATCGATCACTGGATGAGTGCCAATTATATAAAGCTTAATGGCACCAAAACTGAATTTATTACATTCAGTGACCAGAAAATTACACCCTCAGCACCCCAATGGCCATTGTCTTTTGGACCTGTCCCTGAGACAGCCATCCAGGTCAGGGACTTGGGAGTGGTCTTGGACTCCAGATTAACCCTGGCCCCTCAGATAAATCAGGTGGTTAGTACCTGCCACTACCAGCTGAAACTTCTGGGGAGGATTTTAAAATACATTGATTCCCCGCTCAGGAAAGCCTTGGTCGGAGCAGCAATCAGCAGTCGGTTGGACTATTGTAATGCCTTGTACATTGGACTCCCTAAGAAGAACTTGCATAGACTTCAACTTGTGCAGAATGCCGCAGCAAGGCTCCTAAGGGGTGTTGCCGCCGAGAGCATATCACTCCCTCTCTTAATGCCTTGCACTGGCTCCCCGTCCAACAACGGGTGATGTTCAAGATTGGATGCTTTGTGCATAGGGTATTCCATGGTGTGGGGCCCTTGTACCTGCGACGTAAATTCACCAGGTACGCCCCGTTGAGGACATTGAGATCTAGTAACTCTTTGAATTTTAACATCCCGCAAGTTAACAAGATCAGACATGGAGGTAGATCCTTTTCGGCTCAAGGGGACAGATTTTGGAACCACCTACCTCTGGCCCTGAAAATGATTCCCAGTCTTCTCTCATTCAGACGTGCACTGAAAACCTTACTTTTCAAACATGTGTTTGATCTTCCTATATAACACTTATTTGGTTTATATAATTTTGGGGGTTTTCTTAAATCTTAGTCTATAAATTCATGGTTGGTAATGTTCTTTTATTTCAAAGATACTTTTTTCCCACGTTTATTAAATAGCTTTCTTCACATTCTCTATATCTAGTCCGAACCCTTTGAACCTTCAGATCCCCCTACCTTCCTCCCCTTTTTCTTGACTCTCCATTTGATAAGTGCTAGGAAATAGCTGTTCTCAGAACTGCCAGCTCCTGGAGACTGCATTTCATTTCAGACCGTCTCGCACACAGGAACAGGTAAGGACTTACCTGTGCCTCGTCAGACTTGTCAGTTAAGATGGCAGATCACATTTGTTCGCTGGCTAAGACAATTGCCCCCAAAAAATATTAATAGGGCAGTCAGAAAATGGCAACACAAAAACAAGATTTAATTCTGTTTAAAAATGCATTTACTCTGTAAAACTTAACAAAAATAAAAATAATAGACATATGGGGTGTTGCCGTATCCGTAACAACCTGCTCTATAAAAAATATCACATTATATAACTATTCCAAGACAGTTTTTTTCCACCTTGCCACACAAAAAGTGTAATACCAAGCGATCAAAAAGTCTTATGTACCCTAAAGTGGTACCAATGAAAAGGTCACATCATCCCGCAAAAAATGAGCCCCCACATGACAATCACTCAAAAAATAAAAACTGATGGTGCCCATAAACCAATCCATCAAAATCTGCGCTGCAAAAGCCATATGGTGCTCCTTCCATTCTGAATCCTGCTATATGCCCCACCCCTAGCAGTTTACCTCCAAATATAGGGTGTTGCGGTATTCAGGAGAAAATGGGTAACAAATTATGGGGTGTTTTTTCTCTAAAGCAACATTTTATTGGAAGAAATTAAACTTTTTGTTTTCACAACCAAGTAGGGGTCAAAGTGCTTGGAATTGACCTTATCATATTCTTTGAAGGGTATAGTTTCCAAAATGGGGTCACTTTTTGAGGGTTTCCACTGTAGGGGTACATCAGGGTCCCTTCAAAATAGTGCCTAAAAAACATTCTAGCTCCAAAATCCATATGGCGCTCCTTTTCTTCTGACCACTGCCACGTGCCCATAGAGCAATTTACCACCACATATGGGGTATTTATGTAAACTGCAGAATCAGAGTAATGTATATTGAGGTTTAGGCCTCCCGCACACGACCGTATGGCTTTTTCAGTGTTTTGCAGTCAGTTTTTTACGAATCCATTGTTCAGTTTTTCCGTATGGCATATACAGTATACAGTAATTACATAGAAGAAAATGGGCTGGGCATAAAATTTTTAATAGATGGTTCCGCAAAAACGTAACGGATACGGAAGACATACGCAGTTCCGTTTCGTTTTTTTGCGGACTCATTGACTTGAATGGAGCCACAGAGATCCGAAGTCGATTTGTTCAAGCACTTCTGTTTTAAAGGGAGTCTGTCACCAAAATTTGACAATACAAACTGCTCACATGGCGCTTTAGCAAAACTACACAAGATTCCAATGGTACCTTTGTTGTATTCTTCTGACTTTCACCAGCTGAAAAAAAGTAGTTTTATCTATGTGCAAATGAGGGCCCAGGGATGAGGTTCTTGTTGTAGGTGCCCAGGGATGAGGTTCTTGTTGTAGGTGCCCAGGGATGAGGTTCTTGTTGTAGGTGCCCAGGCTGCTCAGCCTTCTTTTCATATTACCCCTCCCCAGCCTCTTGCTGGTCCCGCCCTGTAAGGCCCTTTCATCATCCCAAGTGCCGACCGAGATCCGGCGCATGGGCAGTTTACCGCAGGCCCGGGCATGCGCACTGCTATGCCCATTGCCCATTGCAAAACCAGCGGCAAGGGGGCAGACCAGAAGCAAGCAGTAAGACTGGAGGGAAGCCGAGCGAGAAAGAGGTAAGTACTGTATATCCCCATGCTCGGACTGGTGGTGAACTGCGCTGGATCTCGGCCGGTACTTGGGATGATGAAATGGCATTACAGGGCGGGACCAGCAAGAGCCTGGTTTTGGCGACAGATTCCTTTTAATGCTGTCTGAGACCTGTCTCCATATAGCATCGAAATGTATTGCCCCCATGGGGGCAAAATTAGTTTTGCCTAGGAATCTGAAGTTGGGTTTGATACCAAGGTGCTAGCGGGTACCAAACCCGACTTCGGATTCCTAATTTTAAATGTTTTTAAAGATGCAGAAATGAAGACGAATTCATTCACCGAAGTCTTCGGTGGCTTCTGGTGAAACGAAGTTTGGCTCCACGGAACCAGTACATTTTAATGCTGAACAGAGACAGCATTAAAAGTGAAATCTTTGACCGAATCAACTTTGGATCCATTCTGAGGACAGTGATACAGTTGAGTTCAGGACGGCAGGTGTGGCTGCCAGCCAGGTGCATAAGCACCTGATGCTCCAAGCATTAAAGGGTTTATCCCATGTCTAATAAAAAAATGAAAATCAGACATCATATAGGACATGACAATCTCTTTCTACCAAAGCTAGAACCAGCCCTGTACCTCACATGGATCCAGAGATCTCCCCATTCATTGCTCTGTTAGATTTATATCAAGCTGACAGCTCAGGGGGAGTGTCTTTTCTGCTGCAGCAGAGGGGGTGTGTCCATACTCTCCCTATCACTGCTCAGGGGGCGTGTCCATACTCTCCCTATCACAGCTCAGGAGGCAGTTGAAGGATGAAACTGAGCATGTGCGGCAATTTCAGTGAGCAGGACAAAGAAATAATAAAAAAACAGCAGGTGGCGCTATACAGATAGATTACAGTGGATATCTCAGTGGCTATACAACATTTTTAATTACATGCAATTACAAAATTATTCAGATCCAGGTGCTGGTTTGAAAACTGTAGAATATTTTTTAATGGGACAATCCTTTTAATTAATGGTGAGAGCCAGGGGCGGACATATCGCCGGTGCAGCCGGTTCAGCTGCACAGGGGCCCAGCGTGTGAGGGGGCCCATTCATACTAGTGAGCGCATCCAGAACCGCTCACTAGTATGCAAGAGATCGGCGCTTGCTTACTTACCCCTCCGGTGCTGGTCTCCTCCAGCCTGACTGCATACAGCGCGCACTATGACCTGACACTGTACACAGTTAGGTCACGTGTGCAGCGCGGGCTGTTGGAGACAGGACAGGGAGAGCAGGAGAGGTAAGTTTTAACTATTTATTTTAGTCTGAGCTGAGGTCTCATATGATGGGGCCCTAGGGTCTGTCACATCAGGGGGGGCCTGGAATAAGCATATGGCGGTGCCTGACTCTGGGGTCTGACTCCTGACTGAGCAGGGGGGGGCCTGAATGAACATATGGTGGGGGCTAAGGAACTGACATATGGGGGGGCTAAATAAATAAATAACTGATATTGGGGGGGCTGAGCAACTGACATATGGGGGGCTGAATAAATAAATAACTGATATTGGGGGGGCTGAATAAATAAATAACTGATATTGGGGGGTCCTCCTGAGTAACTGATATTGGGGGGGGCTAAGCAACTGACATATGGGTGGGGCTGAATAAATAAATAACTGATATTGGGGGGGGTCCTCCTGAGTAACTTATATGGGGGGGTCCTGGGCAACTGGCATATGGAGGAGGGGTCTGAGCAACTGATATGGGGGCGTGAATGGGCATCTTATAGGGGGGGTCTGAGCAACTGATATGGGGGCATGAATGGGCATCTGATAGGGGAGGTTCTGAGCAACAGATATGGAGGTCTATCTGAGCAAGTGACATATGGGGGGGCCTGCCTAAACAATATGCAAAATAATTATTTTTACTGTAACATATTATAAAGAGAATTATTACTACTGGGGGCATCATGGTGGCCTTTATTACAGTTGAGGGACTATGAGGAACATTAAAACTAGTATGAGCACTATGGGAGCATATTACTTCTGGGACACAGTGGGGAAATTATTACTGTGGGGGCACTATTATTACTACTACGTGTTGTCTGGTAGATAATTATTTCTATTGGTGGGACTTTGGGAAGCACTATTACTGTGGGGAGCACCCTTTCACAAAATCGGCTTAGCACAATTATTTTTTGGGAACATTATGTTTACTCATCGGGGACACTGTTTCCTGGGCGCAGTTATTTTTTAGGACACTGTGTGCCAATAATTATTGAAGGGGAACTATCTGTGTAACTAGTATATGGAGCACAGGGGGCACAGTATTGGGGGTGGCAGGATGGGGTGTTCAGAAGGTGGGAGGATGATGGAAAAGTAGGAAACTAAGATGTCTGTCTTTCAAACTCTGCAGAGAGAAGAGATGGCTGAAAAATCATCATGGCGGTCTGGTCTGAAAGGAGAAGATGAGGACAGAGAACATCTACATCAAAGGAGACGTCACTGGATGTACGAGGTATGTACTTTCACATCTGCGTTAGTGATTCTAGCAGTCTGTTCCAGCAGAGAACAGCCTGCTGGAATTCACTGGATCCAGCACCGCTAGATGCAGACAGAATGCCCGCCGGCCCCATTGACTATAATGGGGTACGGCAGAGATCCGGCCACAATCTGGCAAAAATGCAGAGAATCAGCGGGACCGCATGCTGTGGTTTGTGTCCGGCAGATTCCTTGCATCTTCAGGCAGATCAGGTCGCCGGAGCGTAGTGTCGCAGGTGTGAAAGTAGCCTTAGACCGAATGCACACGGCCGTTTTTCACGGCCGTGAGCAGTCCGTGGTAACACGGGCTGGATTCCTGCTGAGAGCAGGGGCGCACGGCGTCATTGGTTGCTATGACGCCGTGCGCTCCCTGCTACCGCTGCAATACAGTAATACACTGGTATGATCTATCTGTATGTTTTGTATTGCTCTAAGTAATGTTAGGACAGAATAGGTTAGGTTGCGTATTTGGCTTGGGGGGGGGGGTCCCAGGCACATTCTTTTTACAGGGGCCCTCTGCTGTCTGTGTCCGCCCCTGGTGAGAGCATTAGATCGTTATGTACCCGGCCAGCGGCTGTGAGTGGGGCTCGGGCAGCCTCTCCCCCCGTGCATCGATCCACAGGGCTTCCAACCGCATCTTTCATTGATAATGAAGAATGTCCGATTATTGGCAGCACAGCTCACTGTGTAATCAGTAATGTTGATAATGAATACAAGTGAATGGGGCAATTGATTGCGGGAGCAATTGTTCCTCCTCCATATATTTTGCAGGCCAGTGCCAGATCAATGACAGATCTCAGATCGGGAAGCGTAATACAACCCATCGGAGCGTATACGTTACTGTATGGTTTATAGATTTGCATGGTTCGCAAGATTGACGCCATATTACTGAGTCGTCCATCTGCCCCCTTTGTAGTTTTACAAGACACAGTAGCGCTCCTGTCAGTGTCTACTATTGCAGCTCGGCCCTGTTCAAATTTAGCATTTAAGAATGTCTCTCAGCTTGGATCCCAGGAATTACCTTTAAAAAAGCCATGTTTAGGATGTCGTAATAAATTCCAAGTCACCCAGTAAATGGTCGTCTGAGATGTGTGTTATATATATAAAAGCAGACAGGAGCGCGCATATCGCCCTTAAGAACACTTTTAGAACTGTTCCAAATGCTTCTGGTTCATAAATCCTCTGTGTGTTTTGGACTCTTCAAGACGTCTGGGAGATTTATCAAACAGGTGTGAAGGAGAACTGGGTTAGTTGCCCCAGCAACAAATCAGATTCCACCTTTCATTTTCCGAAGGAGCTGTGAAAAATAAAAGGTTTAATCTGTTTGGTTGCCATGGGCAACTAAGCCAGTTCTACTTTTGATAAATCTCCTTCAATAAGTGTTCTGACAACTAATGACAAAATAAGGGGCATGAAACTAAATTTAAAAGGAAGAATGTCCTTACAACATTACCTAATATGTCACTGAGATATGTGAGGAGATTTATTAGTGGGGGGCTGCACTTTACCTTGCTAATCAATGGCACACGTATATCCAATAATATGTTTTAGGCAGGCATGCTCAACCTGCGGCCCTCCAGCTGTTACAAAACTACAACTCCCAAAACTACAGCTGGAGGGCCGCAGGTTGAGCATGCCTGTTTTAAGGTGTTGTCCAAAATTAGAAAAGTATGACAGTGCCACATCTATCTACAGTAGGGTGGCCATTTGCAAAGCCCCAAAAAGAAGGACATCACGTGCCGAAAAGGAGGACATCGTACCGTGGACAGTGGCGCACAATAGTTCAATACTACATACTAGATGCCCAGGTTATACCAGCATGGTCCAAATCAATATATACAAGAAGATGTATAACTTATACCAGCTGTACATATATAATTATATACAGGAGATACCCAGGTTATACCAGCGTGGTCCATATCACTATATACAGGAAGATGTATAACTTATACCAGCTGTACATATATATTATTATATACAGGAGATACCCAGGTTATACCAGCATGGTCCAAATCAATATATACAAGAAGATGTATAACTTATACCAGCTGTACATATATAATTATATACAGGAGATACCCAGGTTATACCAGCGTGGTCCATATCACTATATACAGGAAGATGTATAACTTATACCAGCTGTACATATATATTATTATATACAGGAGATACCCAGGTTATACCAGCATGGTCCAAATCAATATATACAAGAAGATGTATAACTTATACCAGCTGTACATATATATTATTATATACAGGAGATACCCAGGTTATACCAGCATGGTCCATATCACTATATACAGGAAGATGTATAACTTATACCAGCTTTGAATATATAATTATATACATGGGATACCCAGATTATACCAGCGTGGTCCATATCACTATATGCAAGAAGTATATATAACTTATACTAGGACAGAGGACCAAAAGTCAGAAAAATGGACTGTCCGACCTAAAAATGGACATCTGACCACCCTAATCCACAGGTTGTGTGTGGTGTTACAGCTCAGTCCCAGTTACTTCAATGAAGCCAAGCTGTCAATGGATGTAGTAGACACTAATGGATCACCATATGCCATGTAATTCAGGGATAAAGCTGGTGTCACTTTATGTTAGCTCACACAGATCAACATGGGTATTCCCATCTGGGACATTCATGACATATTGCTAGGATATGCCGTCACAATCAGATAGGTGCCGGTCCACCATTTGGGGCTCGCTCCTATCTCCAGAATGGGTCCCATGAAGTGAAAAAAGAGCAGCTGTTCGTGAGTGGCCACCGTCGTTTCTCTGTTATGGGAGGTCCGAAAATAGTTGAGCTCTGGCTCGGGTATTTCTGTCAGTCCCATAATGGAGAACAAAGTGTTGGTTGCGCTTGAGCTGTGCATTCTCCATTTACCACTGTGGGACTTTCAAAAACAGCCGGGTTCACTCAGATGGTGCGTTTCTGAACTCTCATATAGTGATGAATGGAGAGCGTGTCACGCATGAGCGGTGTTCACTCCCTGACTTTGGGGGACTCCGTTCTCTAGATAGGAGAGGGTCCCAGAGGTGGGAGCAGCACCTATCCTACATCGATGGCATATCCTAGCAATATGCCACCAATATCTCAGATGGGCCAGCCTAATGCTGCTTCCTTGATGGAGGATCACCAGGAGTCATTTCCTCCCTGCCAGAGATTTTTGTGTTAAGCATGAAGCATGACAAGATGAATACAATATGTGTCTCTTGTGAATTTTTTTTACTTCAAACGGCGAGGATGAAATCACATCCCTTAAGTCACCACAGATGGAAATCCCTTGTCTCCACATCCTGCCATTTTATAACTTTGTTTTGACTACCAAAAGCGGATGACTCCATTGTGAGGCTCTAGTTCACTCAACTTAGGTAAGTGATTTCATGGAGTCCCATTACATATCAAATAAGCAGAAAATCAGTTGTCGTTCATACACATTAGGGCTCATACAGACAAACGTATTTTTTTCCCGTGTCCATTCAGGTTTTTTTGTGCCCCGTATGTGGAGCCATTCACTTCAATGGGGCTACAAAAAAATGGAATTTACTTTGTGTGCATTCCGTGTTCGTATGTCCGTATTTCCATTCTGTAAACAAATAGAACATGTCCTATCATTGTCCGCATTACGGACAAGGCTAGGACTGTTATATTAGGGGCCAGCTGTTCCGTTCCGCCAAATGCGGAATGCGCGTCCACAATTTGCGGACCGCAAAACAGCCAATAGTCGTGTGTAGGCTGTTTCATCTGAACTCAATTCGAACAAAACTTTGTTGTAATACTGTACGGAGCGGGAGCTCCACACGGTATTGGAATGTATTGTCTTCGATGAGCCGAAGTTATTAATTCCCGAAGTCTTGCGAGACTTCATGTAATAACTTTGTGAATTAATTATTACTGAAGTTTTATGAGAATCGACTTCTGATGAAGCAGCCGAAGTCGATTCGCTCATCCCTAGTCATGTACATGACCCCCTAACTGCAGTTGCAGCAATGCGCAGGGGCCTGAGGGAGTCCAAAAGGTCCCTCTGCTACATAGTAGGATGTTTGGTCGGTGGTGGACGCTCACAAGTTCATGTGTTCAATGGTCACCCAGGCAGATTTGTTCTATCTCATAATTAGGAAAATTAAAAGGGGTTGTGCACGGGTTTTATATTGATGACCTATCTTGAGGATAGGCGATCAATATGTGATCAGTGGGAGTCTGACACCCGGCACCCCTGACGTTCAGCTCTTTGAAGAGGAGGCGGTGTGTAGTGCGAGCACTGCTTCCTCTTCATTACACTACGCGTCATCTCTCTTGCAGCGGCGGCGTAGTCTTCAAGTGAATAGAGCGAGTACTTGTAATTGCACAAGCTTTGGAGCCGATGGGCAGCGTAATGAACAGGAATCACCGCTCACATGGAGCGCCGCCTCCTCTTCAAACTGCTGGTCGGGTGTCGGACCCCTGCCTATCTGATACTGATGACCCATCCTGAGCAAAAGTCATCAATATAAAAACACCTTTAATTTTTCTTGGAGAGAAAGTTGTGGATATTACATTTAGTTTTTTTTAAGGTTTGATTTTTGTATGATACAGGGACACGAACATAGTATCAAACCTAGTCTATGATAAACTGCATTATTATCCTAGATTTCTGAAAAAGAATTGGAAATCAGATCATTCTTCAGCTACCCTTCCATGCGCTAGTACTTGCAGTTTATAGAGTTACTGTATGAGGCACATTCAGGGTACACATTCTGTGGTGTGTAGTAACAGAAGGACAGAAATGCCAATAATGATCACATCTGATGACTTGTAATCTAATTGACCATTCTTGTCATGACTACTAAAGATGAGCAAAATATTCAAAAATTGTATTCGACTGCTTTGCAGAGTTAAAAAAAAAATATTTGCTTTGTGACAAATTACTTCGTCACAAAGCGCATTTCTTTGTAAATAGTAGGTGCAATGACAGGGAGCAGCGATTGCACCCCCCCCCTCCCCATCATTGTACCTCTCAGATGTCGCGTCCATACATGATCGCAACATCTGATATAAATAAGGCTACTTTCACATTTGCGTTCGGGGCTCCGCTTGTGAGTTCCGTTTAAAGGCTCTCACAAGCGGCCCCGAACGGATCCGTCCAGCCCTAATGCATTCTGAGTGGATGCGGATCCGCTCAGAATGCATCAGTCTGGCAGCGTTTGGGCTCCGCTCCGCTCAGCAGGCAGACACCTGAACGCTGCTTGCAGCGTTCGGGTGTCCGCCTGGCCGTGCAGAGGAAAACGGATCCGTCCAGACTTACAATGGAAGTCAATGGGGACGGATCCGTTTGAATTTGACACTATATGGCTCAATTTTCAAACGGATCCGTCCCCCATTGACTTTTTTTTTGTTTTGTTTATGGTAATGCAAACGGATCCGTTCTGAACGGATCTAAGCGTTTGCATTATAGGTGCGGATCCGTCTGTGCAGATACCAGACGGATCCGCACATAAGCGCAAGTGTGAAAGTAGCCTAATAGAGTGTTAAAATAAAAAAACATACTTACCTCATCCATTTGCTCGCGACAGGCCGGCCACCCGCCTTCTTAATTCAAGATATGGTGAGAAATCTCGCGCAGCCCCCGAAGACAACATCACATCGGCTGGCAAGGTGATGTCATACGTCACCCCGCACTGGATTTCTTGCGAGATCTTCAAACAAGATGGCAGCGGCCGGCCCATCACGAGTATGATTTTTTTTTCTTTTTTACACTATTTCAGGTAAAATCGATTCGCTACCACGAAGCACAAGGAAAGTCAGCTTTGCGGCGAATCAAATTTATTCTGAAATTCGGATCAAAGTCCATTTTGTGGACTTGATTCACTCAACAATAATGATTACATTAGAGAGGATTCCTCTTCTCTCCTGATATATCTGTTTTAGTAACTACATGCATGCCTCATGACATAATAATTCTCTGTCATCTCCTCTGAGCACCCTGAGTTGAGCATTTCCTCTGTTAGGCTAGGTCTACACGACGACATTTTGTTGCACCAATGTCGCGCGACAATTTTTATAATGGCAGTCTATGGTGTCGCACTGCAACATGCGACATGCTGCGACTGCGACGCGACAGTCGCAGAAAAATCCATTCTTCTGCGACTGTCGCGTCGCAGTTGCAACATGTCGCATGTTGCAGTGCGACACCATAGACTGCCATTATAAAAATTGTCGCGCGACATTAGTGCAACAAAATGTTGCGCGACAACTGTTGCGCCCTATCTGTCGCGCGACTTTTTGTCGCGCGACAAATGTCGTCGTGTAGACCTAGCCTTATACCTCCTGGAAATACATGAAAAAAGTGACAATTAGTCTTTTCGATTTCACCAGTCAATAGGCTTATACCTACAAGGACAAAAAAAAAAAAACTGAACTGATCACATTGCCTATTCACAAGATGAGGGGTAACATCCAGTTGTCGATGCAAATATTTCTAGGGGGAAGATCCTACACGCCACGTGGCTAAATCAGCTGCAGCTGCCTTTTTGCAAATTCTTTATTCTATTTAGTCATTTCTAAGTTATCTTGGCTTTAAGTATAGATGACAGCACTGAAATTAAGCAGCTTTCCACAAAACTGCTGCGCTTTGAGTCCCTGTGAGAAAAGCGCATTACAAATGTTTGTCATTGTCACTGTCATGTCATATCAGTCTGCATTTAGCCCTTACAGTATCTGCAATAAACGAGGGTTCTTCTTGAGCTAGGAAATCAAAATGAACACTGCCGTAGGTTTTGCCCAGATTAAGAATGTATTAAACTTTGCTTCAACTAAAAAAGATAATTTTTTTAGATATAAAACTAATTTCCTCCTGCTTCGTGGAAACAAAACTTACTTTTCTAAAAAAGGTGGCCAATCCGCAGATAGCCATGCCCTATGATGTCACAGCCCTATAAAAGCCTCATCCAGTATGGTCTCTGCCATTTCACTAAGAGCTAAACATAGGGAAAGACATGACAAACACTCATGCGCCAGGGACAGTGTTGCAAAAAACTATTTAAAAAAGAATATTAGATATGGAGAGTGCAGAGACAGTGCAGGGATATTGTAGGGAGAGTTTATTTTAGGCCTCTTTCACACGACTGTATGGCTTTTTCAGTGTTTTGCGGTCAGTTTTTCACGGATCCAGTGTTCCGTTTTTTGTTTCCGTAGTGTTTCTGTTCTGTTTTTCCGTTCCGTTTTTCCGTATGACATATACAGTAATTACATAGAAAAAATTGTGCTGGGCATAAAATTTTCAATAGATGGTTTCACAAAAACGGAATGGATACGGAAGACACACCGATGCATTTCCGTATGTGTTCTTTTTTTTTTTTTCTGACCCATTGACTTGAATGGAGCCACGGAACGTGATTTGCGGGCAATAATAGGACATGTTCTATCTTTCAACGGAACAGAAAAACGGAAATATGGAAATGGAATGCATACGGAGTACATTCAGTTTTTTTTGTGGAACCATTGAAATGAATGGTTCCGTATACGGACCGTATATATGGAACGCAAAAAACGGCCCGTAAACGGAAAAAAAAAACGGTTCTGTGAAAGAGGCCTTAGACTGTAGGGAGAGGATAGGTAGAGAGCAGATAGACTGCAGGTTGAGTGTAATCAGCACGTGCATCTTGTTCAACTGCTGCGACATTCATAGTTAATCTGTTATTTTACACATAGACTTACTGTGTGTCAGACTCAGTATAAGGGCTCGTTCACACGACCGTTGGTGTCCCGTTCCCATATTGCGGACCGCATTTGCAGATCCGCAATAGATGGGCACCGTTCCGTTGTCATTCCACATCACGGATGCGGACCCATTCATTACAATGCGTCCACAAATCCGGAGATGCGGAACGGTGCGGAAAGGAAGCACGGAACAGAACATTACGGAGTGCTTTCTGGGGTTCTGTTCCATGCCTCTGCACCGCAAAAAGATAGAGTATGTTCTATCTTTTTGCCGAATGAAGGGATCGCGGACCCATTCAAATGAAAGGGTCTGCGATCCCCATGTGCCTGTCCCACAGAAGGTGCCCGTTCATTGCGGACTGCAATTTGCGGTCCACAGCACAGGCACAGGACACCAATGGTCGTGTGAACAGCCGCTTTAAAGGGCGGTCTAATATGAAGTGCCCTGGAGCAGGGAGTACTTTGACATTTGGACATTTTTTGACGTTTGCCTATTTCCCATATGCAAAGTTAAAACTTCTTACTTTATTTCACCTGAAAGGGTTAACTTGCATTATTTAATACTGTGTAACTGCATTTCATATGTTTTGATATACAGTATATATCCTGTCCATTATCACGGTATTTACATTGCTCTGTGGAAAGGGTTAATGAATACTAAGAGACTGTTAGGACTTTGATTGAAAAGCTGGTAATTTTTTACATCTGCCATAGGGTTTAAAGAAGACCATGGTTTTGGAGGGAAAAACCCAGACTTGTTTATCACCCTGTTTTGGAGAGAAAAACCCAGACTTGTTTACCACCAAAAGTAGACAGTCTGACCTTTTAAATGTCTGGTTTTAGCTATGTTGTTATGTCTGAAAACTTGTTTTTGTCTGGAAAAACTGTTCTGTCATTGCCATTAAGTATCATTGAAGCTCTAATGTAAGTCTGTACCAGATAGAAGTTGAAACAATGTATTTGTTTGTGCTGAGTTTCTCCACTCCACCTCTCCCACTAGAAGGTTCCAGTCTAGCTACAAACAGTTTATAAGGAGAGCAGTCAGACCCCTAGTGTGCTGCAGTTAGGGAACAGTGCTTAGAAGAGGAGACTCTGCCAGGCTTCTGAGTAGTGATAAGCGGCAGGGGCAATATTCGAATTTGTGATATTTTGCAAATATTTGGGCAAATATTCGCCATATATTCGTGAATTCGAGAATTCGTTATCTCCAGTCATTATTTTCTTGATTGCTGTAATCGGCAATTGAAAAATTTGTGATAAAAATTTGCATTACGAAAATTCGTATTACGAAAAATCGCATTCAACACTACTCCCAAAGTCAAAGATATTGCAGCCTTCTCATTGGCCCACAACCTAGAAGCAGGGAGGAATCATGTGTACTGATTAAAAAGAAATCTCGAATATTCAAAATTACGAATATATATCACTATATTCAAAATATTCTCGAATTCTCGAAGTGCCGATATTCACAATAAAAATTCGCAATTCGAATATTCGTGATCAACACTACTACTGAGTGACCAGAAGAAGATGTTGAGACGGGGATACATTGCCACAGACCCTGGATCATCAGCCTTCGACCAGGGTACCAGACTTCTGAAGAGAAAGAGGGACAGCTAGCTCAGGCCTTTCCTCAGCATCAAACCCTTCTTCTGCCAGCCCAATGCCTCACCTGTATTGTTTTGTACCTGAATTCCTCCAGTAAAAAAGCATCATGGTTTACTGCAGACCCTGACTCTCTGGACTTATTTGCCATTGGGGCGCACCACGCCCTACCATCCCTTCCAGAGAGCAACAATACATGGTAACACCTCAACGGTGTCCGGACCCCAAACCCATGCATCTTGTTCAACTGCTACGACATTCATAGTTAATCTGTTACATTACTGATACAGTTACCGTACACTATGGCCAACAGACAGTTGCCTCAGTGAGGACAATGAGCAGTTACAGGCCAGCCCAGACTTGGAGAAGAGGTCTACTGCAGACTCCTTTAGGCATGCAAATACTGATTATGACAGTCAGGTGGGAGCCCATGTTGGGTGAGGTCAGGGTTGTGCACAAGAGACAGGTGAGGGTGACAAAAGTGACGACCAAACAGATGTAGATGATAATGAAGTGGATCGCATGTGGGAGACGGTTGAAGAGGGGGCATCATCATCAGGGTAGAGGGTTGCAGCAGTGTGGAAGCATGCCTGTGAGACAGCAGGGCGGAAGCAGTGGGAGATCTGTAGTCAAACGGGAGGGGTTCAATGTCTGCTACTCGGGAGACTACCTATGAGGAACACACTAGCAGTGCACGGTTTCATAAAAGCAGCGGAAGGCATCTTGCAGTGGTGGACAAAAAAATGCCATACTCGCCAGTGCAAATTTTTCACCAGGTCGCTGGGGGACATCAGTGTGGCTGTATGCAGGATGTGTGGGCAAAAGGTGAGTCACAGCCAGGGTACTAATGGGCCCGCCGGACCTACATCAACACATGGGGTGTCACTATAAAGTGGCATGAGAAAAAAGTGCCACTCATTTAGTTTGTTACAGTCTGATGCAGCAACCGCTGCATTTCCCCTCTCCAGCAATCAGAGCTCGACAACGTCCTATGAACATTTTTCTATCAGTTCGTTGGATCCGACTGCCGGATACCTGCTGCGCCACGAGGTACTCGTCATATGTAGTTTCCAGATGCAAGGGTTAAAGGTAAGTATAACTTTAATTATTAGGTAAAATGTATATAGTGATCAACTATTGGCCCCATATGGCCCCTTTATGTAATTCTTATACAAAAGGGGAATTTTCTGGATATTGCAAGCCAACAGCAATAATTTGCATATTGTGCCACACACCTAACCAGCCAAACCCCATACCAGCAACAGCCCCCTGTTTGGCCAACACATTATATCGCAGCTACTAGTTTTCAGGCTCCTGTCCCTTATGACAATAATCCTGCAGCCATGTTTGATCCATCCACCATGTTCGGCCCATCTGGTTTTAACCCTAATACATTTTTAAAGTGAAATGCCCTCCGGTTCATAGTCATGTATTTTTTAGTTTTCAATTTTCGGAATATAGAAATCATTCTTTTTTTTTTTAAGGGATCCATGTCTACAGTGTTAAAAATGTTCTTTCAGTAGTTTTCCATTTGACAGAACAGAGCCAATTACAATTCTAATGTGCACATTTATTCCCAGTCTGTTTTCAGAGTATATAGTATGGGGCCATTTTTGGCTTCACATTTTAGTTTTTTCCTCAACGTCTTTAATAGACATAAAACTTTTTCGATTTTCCATTCATATTACCATATGAGGGCTTATTTTTGGGGGGATAAGTTGTACTATTTAACAGCACCATTCAATTTACCATTTCATTTATTGGAAAATAGGAAAAAATCCTTTGTGGGGTTATATTAAAAATACTAGTCCGCTAAGGTTTTTAAGGTTTTTACATCATGTGTTCACTGTGAGCTAAAAATGACAACTTCCTTATTCTGTGGGTCAATACAAATATGACGATACGAAACTTGTATATCGATATATTTTTTTGTTTCACTACTTTAAAAAAAATAAAAACCTCTGAAAAATTTAAATTTTCTTTGCATCACCATTTTCTGACAGCCATAACCAATTTATATTTCGGTCTACAGAGCTGTCTGAGGGCTTATTTTTTGTAGGACAAAATTTTTATTTTATTGGTACCATTTTTTGATATGTATGACTTTTTGATCACTGTTATTACATTTTTGGGGGGAAGAAAACGTTTGACACAAAAACGGTGAACCATGGGGATTTTTTCGTATTACGGCAATCAGGGCACAAGACATTTTTATTAATATTTTAATAGTACAGACATTTGCTTTTTTAGTTTATATATTTTTTTTACATGTAAAATTGTCATAAGAGGGTGATTTTTTTACTTTTAACCTCCTTAGGGGGCTAGTATCTGGGAACTTTTAATCCCTTGTCCTATTCACCCTAATAGAGATCTATTAGGATGAATATCATTTTGACACGCTCCTTGCTGGGCTGTGCCTCGTGCACAGTGCTACAGGGGGGTTACCATGGCAACCGTGGGAAGCTTCAAAAGAGTCCAGGCTGCCATGGTAACATAGTAACATATTATATAAGGCCGAAAAAAGACATTTGTCCATCCATCGTAACGGATCAGAGCCCCCCGATTTCACTGCAGTGGCCCGATCGGAAGGCAGAGTGAGCCGAATCCCTTTGCCTTACCTCATAGATGCCGCGATCGGTGTGGATTGTGGCATCTCAGGGGTTAATTAACGGGGTTCAGTAGGATTGCCATTCCCCATAATTTCGGCCGGGTGTCTGCTGTATAATACAGCCTGCACCCTCTGCGTATGAAGCGGGCTCATTGCAGCAGCCTGCTCTATACAGTCCCTCAGCCACTGTGACTTACAGGTATACCTGATTTATAACAATTTGGGACAAATTCATAACAAGTCAAATTTTTTGTCGAAGTTCTGCGAATCCGTTAAATCAAACTTTTTAAAACTAATCTCATCTCTAATTATTATGATCAGTATATGATATTGCTATATGAGGCCTCTGGATGTCCCATTTTGATTTACTTCGAAAGCCTTTAACGTACAGTAGGTCATGGAATGCAGTTTTCTCATCTGGAATTCCCCATTCAGATGCATGCAGCCTGGTAATCAGTTGAGATTATGGTTTCATCCAACGACCATACATTGCAGAGATCAAACAGATAAAACACACGTTAAAAGGCTATGGATTATGAGAGCAAATAAGGACTAAACATTACATTTAAAAGCTTTAATGCCAAAAGGTGCAGTGTTTCCAAAAGATAAAAAGACTAAATAAAATGACATAGAAACATATTCAGTCTTAACTACCTTCAACATTTGTGAACTGAGTTCATTATCCAAATCCCATGCATGTGTCTGGACGGTAAATTAATAAGGGACAAGTACCATGCATTGTAAATTGGACTTTATCTGTTAAGTCACCTCAATTTATGGGATGGAGAATGTTTGGCTGGGATACAGAAAGGTCCATTTGCCCTTTTTTTAAAGCTTCTATAAACAAGACCTACTGTAAGGCTGGTTTACACTGCCCTTCCCGATAAATGTCTCCTTCTCAGTGGAGGTGAAATGATCTTCTCCACTATATGGGGAAGAGCAATGGCTACTGCTATCACTCATCCCCATACAGAGTCATTTACACAAGCAGATTATCGGGAGCCAGTTTATATTAACATTTGTCCCCAAACATCTTCCCGACAATCGGGCAGGGTAAACCCAGAATTAGGTGTCAAATCTCCCACTTTCTACTGTCCTAGAGACAAACCCACTCAGCGTTGTCTACTTAGTCCAGCAAATACACAAAAGTTAATTGCCTCTTCCCAAGAAATGAACTACTTCATGGCCAGTAGCACACAGTCATGTCAACTTTTCATTACAGAAACTACTGAATCAAAGGTCATATCCAAAAAGATGTATTTTCTTTAGAATTTATCTAGAACCGGTGGATATGGTCATTGGTACTCTTTTTGGTGCACTGCTTTTCATGTTTCCCAGTTTCTTTTTATTGAATGTGTACAGTAAATCACACAGACACGTATTACGAGAATAGTCATATAATGATGTCAATGAACTCAGGAACTAACAAAGTGCACCTTAAAAGCAAATGGGTAAAACCCAAAGTGCACCTCAGGTAGATCAGAAAGACATGTCTGTGCCCTGTGGAGTCTTGTATGAAATGTACCGTATGTCTTGCGCCTTCTCAGAACATGCAGGGTTATGTCTGTAGATTATTAGGTCACACAGATCTTGTATTCTTATTTTACCCACTGGTCCTGGTCTATGTGGTGTTGATGGTGAATAAACCTGCTAGTTTCTGAACACACTGCTGTCATTTACCTGACTGCTCCCGGTTGCTAATATACTATAATTTCCCAAATTAAATGGCTGTTTATGCCTAGGTCATGTCCGATTGGCTGAAATGCCCAAAATAAATCCTAGTTCCTTTCCTGTCCTACTCCTGTGAGTATGTGCCTTGTTTTGTGCCTGTTGTGATAGCAATAATTAGAAGGCAGCCTATTTGAGAGCGGCCTGCCACGCAGAGCTTAAATTACTCCGACCACTGTTTTGTTTGGATGTTTTTATCTTTATTTTAAGAAGAAAAATTCCAGAGGGACACAGACTTGAAGCATGAAAATAACCCGCACAATACCACTCTTGTGCTCTCAGCTTTCTAGTAAATTATAGCTTATTCTATCAGGCTCTGGCAATATTCTGCTTTTCATTCATAGTCTGTAGGTTTATTTTTTTATATTTTTTTTTTTTCTTTTTATTTAGCAATCTTATAAAAAAGACATACAGTGCATAATATCTAGCAGCAAATACAACATTACATTGATGCAGCTTATAATTTCACAGATCTTTAATAAAAGCAGGTTAAAAAGCGGGCAATCAGTATTACATATCTTGCCCACTTTTTGCACTGTCATAACAAAAAAGAAAAAACTATCAACTGGCACCCAGTCCCCAACCCCCCCAAAAAATGCCCCCCAAACCTTCCACCCCAAATTTCCTATTTGTCTCGGAGGCCATGGACAGGGACTCCCCCGCCACCGTATGCAATCATAGATACAACTCTTTAAAGTTGCCAGAATGAAACATAATACCCGGCCCAGCCTTACCAGTTTAAGGCCAATGTGCCCACATTTGGGCCCATTTCATTTTTTGTCGGACTGATTGGCTTGCAAGTTCTTCAAATCTTTTGACTTTCCCTCTTTCCCTATCAGATCTTTCCACTCTTGGAAGTCAGGTTCAAGATTTGAGCTCCATTTTCTTGTTATAACCACTCTAGCCAGCAATAACGTTTTAAGCCAAAAAATATCCACCTTACCAGGCGTCTGCTGTGAGTTAGGAAAAAGAACCAACAAAAACAGAGACGCATCAAAGGGAGGTCTAGTTCTAGATCTTAGGGCCAGCTCCTCATACACCCGGTTCCAAAAGCACTGGATAAGTGGGCATGCCCAGATCATATGGATGAAGTCTGCTTGATCGCCCTTACATTTCCAACACCTGTGGTCATTTTTATATATCCTGGATAGAATCACAGGGGTATAATACAGGCAGTGGAGAATATTAAACTGAATTAATCTATGGTTAGTGGATAGAGAAGCTCTTTTTATATTGATATATAATTGATGTATATTCTGCTACTCTAATGCCTTAGTCGTTCCAATGTCTTGTTCCCATTTTAACTCGCTATTAAACTTGATTACATTACTTAAACCCTTTTTTCTTTTTTTTTATAAATCTGTGATATAGAGACTTGCTTGCCCCTAAAATAATAACAAAAATCTGTGAACTCGTGTGTTTGAACTAAAAAATATATTTTGTTCTGAGTGTGTAAAAACTAAATTACGCATACCTAATTTTCGCCATTAACCCAAACCCATCAAGTCCTCTATCTCTTTTATCTCTCCAGCGGAGACTATTTGTGAAACATTTATAATCTCCAAATTTTACCAGAACCTATAATCTTCAAACGATTTAAATTCACTAAGGTTAACATTCTGCCAAAGGGGTGTAAAGGAAAAAGTATCTGTGATTCCTAATATCGATTTAACTTTTCCCCATACCCTGTGAATTGCCCTGCTAATAATAAATTTTTTCCCTTGTGCCCCCATATAACCTGATTCTAAGATACTAAAAATATCACGTTGCGAAAATGGGAATTCCTTTATAAACGGGCGTATTGTATTTCCTATATTACTCATATACCACTGAATCTGAGCAGCCAGGTAGTATTCTTGAATGTAAGGAAGAGATAAGCCACCATCCTCCTCTGAGAGCCAGAGGTATCCTTGTTTGATCCGAACTCTCTTCCTTCCCCAAATAAGGTCATTAAGGATACTTTCCATGAGCCAAAAAACGAGTCCTCAATCCAAATCGGGCAAGCTGAGATCTTATATAGTATTTGTGGTAAAAGCACCATTTTATTCAATGCTATCCTATCTCCTAAGAGAACTTTTGCCATATACAAACCTTGTCCTTGTTGTGAGTTGTCAAGGGCAAGATATTGAGTTTATAGAAATCGTGAACCTTAGAACTAATCTGAACACCTAGATATTCCATCGAATCAATTGGAGAGAGAATCCGAACCACGGGTTCTCTCATATGAATGGGCCGGGTTATAAAAATAGCGAACAGAAGAGGGGAGAGGGGGCAGCCCTGCCTAGTTCCCCGCTGCAAGATGAAAGGATCCGAATATGATCCATTGATATTTGTTCTTGCAGTGGGTTGATTATACAAAACCTTCACCCACCCAATAAAGTTGGGGCCCACGTTCATTCTCTCCATACCTCTTCAACCAGAGGAAGTTCCATTCCACCCTATCGAATGCCTCGAGTGCGTCCAGTGACAGGATGGAACGGTCTCCCCCCTCCCCCACACATGCATTCACCATCACCCTATGGATATTTGAGTGGGCATGTCTCTTTGGGATAAAGCCCATCTGATGGCGATGTATTATCTTACCAATTTTTTTTTTTATCTATTGACAAGAACCTTAGGGCATATTTTGTAATCAGTATTAAGTAATGCCCTTCTTTGGTATCAGTGTTATAATGGCCTCTGAAAAGGAGGGGGGAACCTCCCCTCGTCCCAGGATTTACTCAAAACCTGCAGAAAACAGGGAAACAAGGTGTCACCATATCTCCTATACAGCTCAAATGGCAACCAATCAGAGCCGGGAGTGGAGTTACCACCTATGGAGGTTAACGCCTCCTTAGTTCATTAAGTTGAATTGGCCAATCTAATAGTTCCCTGTCCTCCTCAGAGAGGGCTGGGAGGATAATCCCTGCAAAGAATGACTGAAAGTCTTGTTCCTCCCCTTTTATCTCGGACCTATATAATGCTGAGAAATATGTTCAAAATTCCTGTTTAATATTGTCTCTGTCCGAGGAGAGGATACCACTCCCCAACCTAATGCCTTTAATTTGCTTAGTAACTTTTTGACTCTGAATAATCATAGCTAGGAGACGCCCAGGTATGCTTTAAATTCCTCTATTGCTTTTTCCAAATCTAGCTTTCTCGCCGGGTCCAGCTGATTATTGGCCAGGTTTTGTATGGCAATAACTCTCTGTTCTAGTGTTCTCTCTTTTTTTACAAATTAAAATCATATTTTTCAAACCTGAGAGTAGAGTATACCCCGAATAAATGCTTTTAAGGCTTCCCAAACATAATGAGATTAAGACGAATTTTAATTCAGGAGCCAAAATTCTTTAATTACCTGATGTATTTTTTCTTGGTCCTTAATTAAATTAAACCAATGAGAGTTTATTCTACATCTCATAGTTCTCAAAACCGCCTTAGCACCTTTTACCAACATCTGTATAGGAATAGGGTCAGAGACACTAAGAGCTTCATATTTCATATTTGTAATCTGATCTATAAAATCGGGGCCTGCAAGTGCAAGGTCAATTCTTGACCTAGTTGAGTATGTACGTCTGAAACAAAAAAATACTTCCCTATCTCCGTACAGATGTCGCCAGATATCTCTAAAAGACAGGTCCTGACATATCTTATATAAAATAGTATTTCCACTTACTCTAATCCGTGGTTCAGATATCATTGAGATTCTATCTTTCTCCTGACTCATCACGTTGTTGAAGTCACCCAGGACCAAAATTGGACATCTATTTCTCGTGTCGATGAACTCAGCGAGGCAAGAGATCACATGCAGAGAGACAGGGGGAGGGATATACACGAAAGCCAATATACAGAGAACACCATTCCAAGGACAATGAAGGAAGACAAATCTGCCCTCCTTATCAATTTTTTTACTAATTGGCTCATAGTCAACCCCATTATGAATGAACACACTTACTCCTCGTGAAAAGGCTGATAAACAGAAGTGATACTGGTATTGTATCCACCTTTTCGCCATACAGTTGACTTTCTCAAATGTCAGGTGAGTTTCTGTTAGACCAACAATAGCAGGGAAATGTCTATTAACTATATAATTTATGATTATTCTCTTATTTTTATCGGCGAGGCCCCGAACGTTCCATACCAAAATGCTATGTGTCATTCTGGCCAATCAGAGCACCCAGAGTTGCTTTTAGCGGGGGAAGACCATAAGGTCCTCCATGTCCGTGGCCCCCGAGACAGATCACCCCCCACCTGGTCCGCAAGGAAATACACCTTTAACACCTCTTTATATCCACCCTTCCCCTCCATCAACCTCCCCCACCCCGTACATTAATAAGACATATATATCAAGAACCTATTCCCAGTCCGTCAAGCCATTTTAGTAACTCTTCTGGATTGGCGAAGAAGAGAACTTTCTCCTGGTGAACCACCCGCAATTTAGTGAGATACATTATAGAGTATTTAATCTTAGCGCCTATGAGCCTCTTCTTCGCTGCTCCAAATGTCTTCAGTTTCATTTGAGTCTCCATAGCAAAATCTGGGTAAAACTCAATTGTGTTACCGTTATAATTCATATCCTGGATATCTCTTCCTTCTCATCACAGTGTCTCTGTCCTTCTGAGACAGTATTCTAGCTAGAATGGCTCTAGGGGGGCCACCGGGTGGGGATATTCCTCCCCAGGATCTGGTGGGCCCGCTCAACTGTGAAGGAAGGAGAGAGACACTCGGGATCAAAAATTGATAACAACCATTTTTGAATAAATTTTGCAGGTACTTTGCCCTCTACTCACTCTGGGAATCCCAATATGCAGAGACTTGATCTCCTAGATTTATCTTCTAACGCAACAAGCTTTTCACATAATGATTTAGTCTCTAACTGATAAGCCGCCAGTCTCTTTTTTGTTTGGACCATCTCCTTTGTCATGTCTGTAGAGACGTCTTGTAGTCTTTAACCTTCTCACGGATTTTATTCAGGTCATCCCTTATTAGCATAATATCTCATTGGACAGACGCTACTTTGGTGAATAAGTCCCTCAGAGATTGATTTGACAGGTGGACCGCCTCTAAGATATGTTCCAGCTTCCTATCATTCAACTCCATTTTCTTAACAGATAGTACTTCAGCACATGTTTCCGCTGTATCTTGTGCGCTCCCCTCTTTATCTGAGAGTCTGTCAGTGGTCCCCCGTATTTTCTGGGTCTGTCTGGTTTTATGCTGGGGGATTTTAGGAACTTGTCCATCTTAGTCAAAGGACTGCTCAATACAGCCCCTTTTGGGGAGGAAGGGCCAAGAGATTTCCTGCTTTGGTTCTTTTGGGGACATATTTTCTAGGGTTCCAGGCAGCCCTGTGCTCCAAAAAAAAAGGGGAAAAAAAGGCAGTCAGTCCATATATATCCCACTTTTCCAGTGTCCAGCAGTCTTATAGTCTTGTATAAAATTTATAAGGAGTGCTTGTTGAAGGTCTAGAATATTTTATGTCCTCTCAGAACTACAAATCAGGGGTTGCTATAGAGGCAGGTAACGCAACCCCTTAGTAACACCTTAGAAAGACCTACGCGCATCTGGATCAAACAAACCCCAATATATGCTTTATATCTAAAATATGATACCTGATTTTCACAGTTCAGTTCAGAATTTATATATTGATTCCTGAATGGAGCCGGAAGCCATCAAGCTATAAACTTAATATCTTGCCTGGAGCCCCGAGTGATATCTCAATTGCACTTTTTATTACTTAACATAGACAAATAAGTAGATTCCATTATTGATCAAGGGTAAACACATATAGGGCAATCGTCCTGCTAGATGTTCACAGGGTCCGCAGAAAAAAACAATTCACAGAGGGAGAGGTCCCCAACTCAACATCTTCACTACTCATGAAGGTTGCAAAGCCCTCTAACCCAGTATCACCCCTGTCCAAGGGGTGCCAACCAGCCAACCAAACCATCGACCGGCGTGCGGCATCCCCAGCATCCACAAGGCCCCATGTTCGGAAGTCTGATACAGAATGTGGACGGATGTGGCAGCTGGCAGGCTTACTGTGGCCGGCATGTCACCACCAACGTCCAGAAAGCTCAAGGTGGGTATCCCACGCAGCGCATGCGACCAACAGGCCAACACACCCGCCACAACCAGCCGTGCCCAAACTCCCTACTCACACACCACAATGGTCCACCGCCAGTCCTCCAACGGTCCAGTCGCTGGGTCACTCCAGGCAATCGCAGGTGGGAGAGAGCGCTGCTCCAAAGTCCTGGTCTCGTCCACACTTTACCGCAAACTTTGTGATGCCGCCAGCTATCGAGGGAAAACAAGCGGGGGTCGAGTCAAACCCAGAAGAGGCCATGGAGCATGAAAGGCAGCACAGACAGGAAGCAGGATGGGAGGTGCGGGAGGGGCCGCGACACACCTACGCTACGGCGTCATGCCTCCGTGTCACATTGTAAATTTCTAAATAATGATCCACTGAAGAATAACTGGGCCATCTTTTGTTGTATCTGTTGTAGGACCTTGCAAGCAATATGTTCAAACCAACTGAGAACATCCTTTGTATTATTCACGGTAGCCATGCAAGTTCTGCTGGCGTGGCATCTATAGTATGGCCAGTGTTCACCAGTGTCCTCTTCATTGGAGGCAAGGGGCTTTGTGGTGACAAGCAAACGTGAGCATTTACCTATTTCTTTGCAAAAATAATCCAGTTGCTGTGCTTTACATAGCAATCAGAAAAATGGGACATGGACAGAAAGCAGAAATGGAACACCAGTGGAGGACAGCTCCAAGTTTTAATGGGTCTTTAGGTAATACAGTCACTATGAGCCACCTTATGCTTCAACATCTTTCAATCAAACTACTATACTTTATTCATGGTGTCATTGATATTTTGTTTTTGTTACAGTTTTTGCATGTGTTTTTTTTATGACTGTTAATGATTAGTGAACAACAAACTGGTTAGGCATAGGGCTATCCCTAAGGGCATTAATGTGGTGTTTCCCCGGTATTCACCCTTTAACCCTTAGATAAGGATAGGACTTCTCTGTTAGCAACCAGACCGCTACCTCCTGGGATAGTCCTGGTGTAGTTGGAGCTGACCCACTCGGGCCAGGGACTCAGGTACAAGCAATGTGAACTCTGGATATAGAAAACACAGTACAAACAGACCGAACAGGCCCCAAAGCTTCAATGCTGGGTTTAGAGATCAAGACAGCACACAGTTAATGTAGACACAGGAAAGAATTGTGGACATAGTAGTGATGAGACACACAATGAAGGCAGGCTGGGAACTTGACTGGAGCATAGACAGAGAAGACAAAAAAAATGAAAGAATAAAATTCACTTAATTTGCATAACTTCCAGACTGAGTGCCTCATTATTTCATTACCTGGATACGGCCTAATAAGCCCTTGATTGGCACCGGTATCAAGATTTGAACAGAGTGCGGTTCCTCACTTCTTCACAGATAGACAGAGAAGACAGACTGGGTTAACTTAAACACGAACTGAACTTGGAATTGAAAGTGTATTGCATGCACAGCCCTCTACAGGTCTTACCACATCATCTCGATAGCATTAAGATCAGAACTTTTACTTGGCTATTCTAAAATATCTTTTTTCTTTTTCAACTAATCTTTAGTTTAATTGTGTGTTTTTGGTCATTGTCTTGTTGCATCACCAAAAGTCTCATGAACTGTTGCTCTTACACTGTTGAGTAAAATACATTAATACACCATAGAATTAATTTCCTTAATGATCACAAGGCATCTCAGCCCTCAGAGAGCAAAGCAGCCGCAATCCATGATGCTCCCTTCCCCTTGGTTCACAGTCAGAATGAGGGTTGGGTGTTGTTCTGCAGTGTTGTGTTTCCTCCAAATGTAGTGTTGTCAATTGTCTCATCTGTTCATAGAACATTTTCCTAGAAGCACTGTAGAACATCCAGGTTGTCTCGGCAAACTTGAGGCTGGTTGCAATGTATTTTGTGGACAGCAGTGGCTTCCTTTGTGATGTCCTTCCATGAAAACCATTCTTGTTCAGTGCTTTCTAATAGTGGACACATAAGCAGAGGTTGTTTGTAGTTTACAGAGCCTTCTGTAGATCTTTTGCTGATACTCTTGACTTTTTTCTCACTGCTCTTAGATTTGCCAGTTGTGTGGAACTATGTCAACAGTATGCCCACTTTTCTGCTTTTCTAACCTTTTCCAGCCTTATGTATCTCTATAAATGTCCTCTGAGTTGTTCAGAAAGTTCCCAGGAACCAATCTTTCTTGTGAAGAACAGATTTGTCAATAACCAGGCTTTGTGTGCTTTTATTCAATGGGCAAATCACCTGCGAAAATCACAATTCCAAACTCTTCGACTTAGTCTACTTTCACACTGGCGTTTTGGTTTCAGTTTGTGAGATCCGTTCAGGGCTCTCACAAGTGGTCCAAAACGGATCAGTTTTGCCCTTAACGCATTCTGAATGGATAAGGATCCGCTCAGAATGCATCAGTTTGCCTCCGTTCCACCTCCATTCCACTTTGGAGGTGGACACCAAAACGAAACTGAGCCAAACGGGTCCGTCCTGGCACACAATGTAAGTCAACGGGGACCGATCCGTTTTCACTGACACAATCTGGCACAATAGAAAACGGTTCCGTCCCCCATTGACTTTCAATAGTGTTCAAGATCCGTTTTGGCTATGTTAAAGACAATACAAACGGATCCATTCTGAACGGATGCATGCAGTTGTGTTATCTGAACGGCTCTGTCTGTGCAGATCCATGACGGATCCACACCAAACGTGAGTGTGAAAAGTAGCCTTAATTGAAACAGCTTTTGCCAAATATTGAAATACTTAGGGATAGTGTCCCCCTGTAAGGCCCCCCTAGCAGTTTCTCCTGCTCTCCAGTATAAAGGAAACTACACAGGGCATAAATGAAGAGCAGAGAGAAGAAGTGAGCCTGGTATCTGCCTGACATTGCTGGTAGCTGATGCCCGTCCTGAACTAGATTATGAGGCTAGAATTTAAGGATAGAAACAAAACTGGAAGCTATATTATGAAGTGTAAAAGAGGTACAAATGGTGCCAAGGATCGCTTAAAGGGGTTGTCTTACTTCAGCAAATTACATTTATCATGTAGAGAAAGTTAATACAAGGCACTTACTAATGTATTGTGATTGGCCATATTGCCTCCTTTGCTGGCTTGATTCATTTTTCTATCACATTATACACTGCTAGTTTCTATAGTCACGACCACCCTGCAATCCATCAGCGGTGGTCGGGTTTGCACACTATAGGAAAAAGCACTGGCCTATGTGCACTTGTGTGGTCCCAGACTGATAGACCAGAGTTTTTTTCTTATAGTGTGCAAGCGTGGCCACCTCTGCTGGATTGCAGTAAGTGTATAATACAATGGATGAATCCTGGCAGCAAAGGAAGCAATATGGACAATCACAATACATTAGTAAGTCCCTGATATTAACTTTTCTCTACATGATAAACACCACTTGCTGAAGGGAGATAACCCCTTTAAGGGATATTCCTGTAAAAAAAAAATATTCCATATCCACTGTATAGGTTACATCTAACTGTTTAGGATCTGACTGCAGGGACCCCTACCGCCCTGAGAATGGGGTTCCATCCCCCCATGCTAATTGAAAGGCAAAATGAGAATGCACCCTGCATGCCCATTTATTCCTTAAGGGAGCGATGTATTGATGCTATCTCTAGCAGTCGCACAGAGCATGAATGGGGTGACAGGGTGCATGCTTGACCTTCTGCTCCATCAGGACAAGGTTAAGGGATCCCCCATTCTCAGGATCTGTTGTTCCGACAATCAGTTATTTAACCCCAAATGCTTTTTGTTATACACTGAACTGATTTTCTCCTCATTTTTGGACTCTATTTTTGATTTCGACTGTCTTCACTGTTTCTTCAAAGCTGTATTCAGATGATTGTTTAGAAAAAAGAACATCTATCTCCTTGGAGAGACAAAGTCCATCATTAGGAAAGGATTTGGGGACAAGGTAGAGGTATGAACAAAAACAAACAAAAAAACAAACAGAGTTTATACTGAAAGCCAGTAATATGACTGGTTGTCAAGTCTAATAAAGACATTGGACCTGATTTATCATGCCTTCACTCCAGAATTCTAGCTTTAAAAAGTTTCAAAAGGGGCTGACTTTAGCTTTAGGTAAAAGTCACACATGGACCCTAATGCCTGAGGGGCCCCAAAGGCCCCCTCCCATGGTGTTATAAATGGCACAAGGAAGGTGGAAGGCCTGATAGAGAAGCCTAAAGCTGCACTTTCATCGCCATTGATCACCCACCACTAGGCATGTAGCTCCTCTATGCCCGGCTCCCCTCTCTGTTTAGTCTGTGATTGTTTCTTTTTGAGCAGCAGCAATAGCATTCAGTGAAACTGGATTGAAGACAGATTGTATATGTGACCAGCATACTGCCTTCTGTTCACCAGATTACATTTTTAGGATATGGGGGTTGAGAGAGAGAGCTGCCACTTTCTTGGAAAGTTTATGTATACTTTTTTCATTTCTGCATAGAATTTATTGCAGCACGGCCCATAACATATGACTTGTTAATATCTGAAATGAATGGTATTTTTGCATTAGTAATGACTATTTGATCTGGACATTCTCATACAAGATTATTCATACATTCTTGATGTGTCCGATCGTGAATTTCATTCACCTGTTACTCTAGTATTTGACATTGCAAAAAATAAAAAATATATGAAAAAAAGACTGTATTTCTATAGAATGATATGTCTCTTCCACATTTCTCCTGCACAGCTTCGCTCTTCGACCACCTACTTTGCAGGGAACTACAACACAATTATACTCAAATACTAACGGATTAGCAGAAGTCCGATATCAATCACCCATGCCGATCAGGTTTTTGGGTATATCTCCACTATCAACATTGTAGTGGATGTTGCTAGCCCCTGCAGTGATGTCCCTATTGACTTCAATGGGAGCAGTGCTGTAGTAATGAGTCCCTTGCTTGAGACAGTCCATTGGGCACTGGAGCAGCTCCGGAACAGCTAATCAGTGGATGTGTGAAGCTAGTGATGGCCTATCCAGAGGATAGGATAAGCCGTCAATTCATAAAAGCTAGACGACCTTTTTAATTAGTGTCTAGGTGCCTTCAATCTTAGAATTGCATGGTTCCAGGCAGTTGGCCTCTAATTGATGCTAGCGACATGCCATTGCATCGAGCCCTGGAGGATGGGACTGGTAGTGGCCCTGGCATATATTAAATATGTTAGACTAACAATTATAAAAAGTAAAAAAGCATGTAAAACATAAGCAAATCAAACTTTAAAATTTTTCATTGTGCAAAAGCAATAAAAACTATTTAAATCTGGTATCAACATAATCGTGCTGACCTGCAAAAGGAGGTTATCACGTCATTGGTACTGCATGCTCACACTGTAAAACAAAACACGTTTCACCCCACAAATAACATTTCAAACGTTTTCAAATTCAAGACTTTGTATAGAACATTAAATGGTGCAATTAAAAACTTGTCCTGCAAGAAACGTCCATAAGACGGAAGTCAAAACGAAAGCCTTAAAGAGTTTTGTTTTGGACATTACAGGAAAGAGATATAAGAAGAGAGAACTACAACTCCCAACATGTTCAGGTTATTATTATGGGATATCAGAGGGCATTACAGGGAAGATGTATAAGGGTGAGAGTTACAACTTCCAGCATTTCTCTGGCTCTCACACTGAATCCATCGCTTCTCCACTTTCCTCTCCTCCATACAAGCATTCTGTCCCTCCCTCATGTCACATGACATCATCACAGGTCTTTCACCTCTTCTCTAAACTGTTGAGCTATGTCCCCTCCTGCACTGATCAATGACAGTGACATCATCACAGGTCCTTCACCACCACTTCACTCCACTGCTGAGCGCCACCCCCTCCTGCACTCATCACATGACTGTGACATCATCACAGGTCCTTCACCATCACCTCTCTCCACTGCTGAGAGCCACCTCCTCCTGCACTCATCACATGACAGTGACATCATCACAGGTCCTTCACCCCCACTTCACTCCACTGCTAAGCGCCACCTCCTCCTGCACTCATCACATGACAATGACATCATCACAGGTTCGTCACCACCACCTCTCTCCACTGCTGAGCGCCACCCACTCCTGCACTCATCACATGACAGTGACATCATCACAGGTCCTTCACCACCACTTCTCTCCACTGCTGAGTGCCACCTGCTCCTGCACTCATCACATGACTGTGACATCATCACAGGTTCTTCACCACCAGTTCTCTCCACTGCTGAGCGCTATTCACTCCTGCACTCATCACATGAGTGGCAGAGGAAAGGGGAAAGTGGGAAAAAATTATTATAAAAAAAAATTCTTTCTAGTGCCTTCCTCCCCCACTGGGTGGTCCCCTAGTTGCGTGCTATTGGATGCCTAATTGTAAAAATGGCCCTGGCAATAACTTAGTGATCCTCATCTCTCCCTGATATCTGTATCCTGGCCAACTTGGAACCAGGGATTGACTTCGGCTGTTAAATGACCCTGTCAAAATGTCATTGCTGGAGGCAAGGATGCAGAGACCAGCAGGGGATCCAGAAGAAACCTACAGTATAAGTGGTCAGCAGAAGAGGTTAGAAGATGGTCCTTTACCATGAAATAAAAATGTGCCTCATATAAATAAGCAAACAAGTATAGTAATAAGGTAAACCTAATCTGCAATACTATAACGGGTCCTTGTGATCTCCACATGCCCAGGTCTAGCAGCTGCTAATTCTGAGGAACCCTGCAGTGCAGATTGAAGACTTTTTTCCACTGGTCAATGCATTTACAGTACATTCCAAAACTGCTTTCTCAATTTGCTTCTGTGCCGTCATGGAGGGAGCACCACCTGTTCTTCACCCTGTGAACTAAACAGAATAGAGCAAATAACTGACCATATAACCATTAAAAGCTGGAAATGATAATGTTCATTCCATCTTAAATGTAGGGTTGTGTTAAATAAAAAAAAATAAGAAAAAAACAAGATGTGACCACAAAACTCACAAAAATTCAAAGTGGTTGCTATATAAACGACTATCTGTAGCAAGGGAAAAAATCATGTCAGTATGATTTATGGAGCGCTTTAAAATGTACGCATCTCCACCTTTACGGATTCCATGGAATTTGACAACTCCTTGGTTTTAAATTCATGTTGTTACACAGGACTCTGTAGATCTCTAGGTCTTAAGGGCTCGCTATAGTCAACAGCTCAAATAATTCAGGCTTTATTAGTAATACTGTATGTAGTAAGTAATATGCTGTGCAATCAATCACAGTGAACTAAAATTGTTAAAGAATCTACAGCATGTTTGCCTTTGTATGTATGATAGGCAGACAAATACAGACATAGATGATAGATAGATAGATAGATAGCAACATACATAGTAACATAGTTTATAAGGTTGAAAAAAATATATTTGTCCATCTAGTTCGGCCTGTTATCCTGCAAGTTGATCCAGAGGAAGGCAAAAAAAAAACTGTGAGGTAGAAGCCAATTTTCCTCACTTTAGGGGAAAAAATTCCTTCCCGACTCCAATCAGGCATTTAGAATAACTCCCTGGATCAGCGACCCCTCTCTAGTAACAGTAACCTGTAATATTATTACACTCCGGAAATACATCCAGGCCCCTCTTGAATTCCTTGTACTCACCATCACCACCTCCTCAGGCAGAGAATTCCATAGTCTCACTGCTCTTACTGTAAAGAATCCTCTTCTATGTTTGTGTAGAAACCTTCTTTCCTCCAGACACAGAGGATGTCCCCTCGTCACAATGAAATGGAGAGGAAAAAAAAAGGAAGAACCAGTGGAGCGTCAGAAATTAAAGTGATAGGATGGAAAGTGGCTGATGGAAATAGCCCCAGTGTTGGACACAGTAATTAAAAATTATAGAAGCAAAAGTGGCCAGTTGGCCCAAAGGGATTAATCCGGGATCAGTAATCCCTTGAGATTCACACTTTGTGGTAAGGGAGATAGTGCTAGTTGGAGGGATGCGGACTGATCATAAAAGGATAAAAAACATAAATTACATGGGTCATTGGTCAATGGAAACGTCTTTACTCACTTCACCAGGAAAGATGGCACAAGATAAAGCTCAAGATACCTGTTTCCGATCCTCCCTCGCCGAGATCGTGTGTAGAGTTGTAGTTCTCACGTGGACCCTCCAATAGATGACCCGGTGGACTCCAATGTATAAACAAGGAACGTTATTCCATAAAACCTCAACGCATTTCGGGGTTCTATAATTCCCCCTTCCTCAGGAGCAATAAAAAGACATAACGCCCATCTTCCTGTCCCTTCTCCCTCCCCCTCCCCCCCTTCCTATTCCTCCCATCTCCCAATCCTTCCTGATGCTCCATTTTTTTAAATCCTTTACCCTCGTCACAATCACAGTCCTGGTGATAAATAGATGATGGGAGAGATCTCTATACTGACCCCTGATATATTTATACATAGTTATTAGATCTCTCCTTAGTCGTCCTTTTTCTTAAGTGAATAACCCTAATTTTGATAATCTTTCTGGGTATTGTAATCCAGATAGATATATAGATAGATAGAGCAGATGAACATATCAGGCAGCCATGAAGTAGAATCAATACTGTAGTGTCTTAAGTAATTCTAGTGGACCCCTTTGCCTGAATGACCCGTGGGCAGTTACTCTGGTTGCACAAATTGTAGGTTCTGCTCTTCTTTATGCTGTAAGTCACTTTCAGGCTGCATACTCACTTCATTTAAATATGAGGCAGAGTAGAAGAAGATTTAAATTACTGCAGGCTTTTGCTTTCACCTTGCTGTTGCAGGACTAGATAGAACTCACCAGTTGTGTGATTACAGCAGCCTTGGCACTGATTTCTCAAGCAGTTTCTATGGTATGAGAGGGGTGTGACTTCTCCAGAGTAATCACAGAGGAAATGCAAGGAGAGAGGGGTAGCCAGAGAGACGTGTGTTAGTAGTCACAGTGACTGCAACAGGACAGCAGCTTCACTTCTGATAAAATAGAATGTCTTTAGCAATTGTATATATCTTGATTATTATATGGATAGAAAAAAAAGGAAACCTATATTGAAATATGCCAATATAGTAATATTTTATACCAATTTAAAGGGAGTCTGTCAAGTAGTTTTCACTATTGTAACTGCCAGCAACAGTCTTCAGAATGTTCTACAAGCATTCTAAACATAGCTGTATGTTATTTGACTCTCTATTAAATGCCCAAGAAAAGTATTTTTAATCCTATCAAAAATGGTTCCCACTTTCCCAGTGGGGTGGGCTTTGTTTTTGAAAGTACCCAAGCCCGCTAACGTTACCCACTGTGTGCTCCTTCTCTAAGCTCCCAATACTTCCTCCCCTTCTCCCCTGATGTCAGGGTGATGGACAGCATTGGGCCCTTCCAAAAGCAAAGCACAGCCACTGGGCACTTGGGAACCATTTAATTAACAGTTTAAAAGTTATTTTCCTGAACATCTGATAAACAGCCTATCTAGCTGCTACTAATCCTGATATGAGCAGCTAAAGCCTCCTTCCCTCACCCGTTCCCAAGCTCTGAACTGTTAAATTCTTTTTCTAATAAGACAAGCAGAGCTCTGGCAAAACTATTAGATGGTTAAGATAAAATAGGGGGAGTTGAATGTGCATAAGTATTTTGGATTTTTGCCCATTCTTCCAGGCAAACTGGATGGGTTGCAGTTTTCAAGTCTTGCCTCAGAGTTTTAATTTGATGAGGTATGGACTTTGACTAAGCCATTCCAAGACATTTAAATGTTTCCTCTTTAACCACTCCAATGTAGCTTATTATGTTTAGGGTCATTGTCCTGCTTCAAGGTAAACCTCTGTCCCAGTTTCAAATCTCAGGCAGACTGAAGCAGGGTTTCTTCAAAACTTGCCCTGTATTTACTGACATCAATCTTTACTTTAATCTTGACCAGTTTTCCAGCCCCTGCCAATTTCAAGTATCCACACAGCATGATGCTGCCACCACCATGCCTCAATGTGGGAATTGTGTTTGTAGGGTGATTGGAAGCATCAGTGTCGGACTGGCTCACTAGAGCACCAGAGGATCCTCCAGTGGTCCCAAGCTCTGACAATAATTATCCCCTAGTAAAACAGGGCCCTTAAGGTCCTATATACACAGTGGGAGGGCCCTCAGAATTATTTCCTCTAGTGGGCCCAAGGGACCAGTTCAACACTGGGAAGCATTTCCCCATGATCACTTCATCTTTGATAACTCTGCCACATGTTGTTTGGTGAACTCTAAATGTGTTATCTTATGTTTTTCCTTAAAGGGGTTGTCTCATTTCAGCAAATGGAATTCATCATGTAGAAAAAGTTAATACAAGGCACTTATTAATGTATTGTGATTGTCCATATTGCCGCCTTTGCTGGCTGGATTCATTTTCCCATCGCATTATACACTGCTCGTTTTCAGGGGTTACGACCATCCTGGAATCCAGCAGCGGTGGTTGTGCTTGCATAATAGATTCCGGCCCTTCTGGTGGCAGGGACCGTAAGAACAAACACAGCAGCTCCTGTTCTGGCCACCTTGCATCTGTGCTGTATCGGTGGCTGTAACCTCTGGAAACAAGCAGCGTATAATGTGATGGAAAAATGAATCAAGCCAGCAAAGGAAGCAATATGGACAATCACAATACATATACAAGTGCCTTGTATTAACTTTGTCTACATAATAAATGCCATCCCCTGAAAAGAGACAACCCCTTTAAGCAATGTTTTTTTTTCTGGTCACTCTTCCATAAAGCCTCAGCCCTTGGAGTTTTTACGGCTTATTGTGGTCGTACAGATTGATCCTTCCATCTTCGCTGTGGATCTTTGGAGCGCCTACAGTTATCGTTGGTGTCTTTTTTTAAATTCTTCTTAATGCCCTCCTTGCCTGTGATTTCTGGTTTTTGGCCTTCACTTATCAGGTTTTGTAGTTCATATTTAGGATTTAATGGTGCTCTGTGAGATGTTAAAAAGTTTTAAATATTTTTTTACAACCCACCCTGATCTATACTTCTCCACAACATTGTCTCTGACCTGTCTGGAGAGCTCCTTGGTCTTCATGTTACAGACTCGGGCCTTTCAGAACAGGTGTATTTATACTCACATCATGTGACAGGTCATGTGACACTTTGATTGCACACAGGGGGATCTTATTAAACTAATTATTTGACATTGGAAATTAATTGTTTGGACCAGACCTTATTTAGGGGTTTCCAAGCAAATGCAGTGAATACATATGCACTCGCAAAATTTACAGGTGGCCTTGTAGTATATCACTTCTGTATATTACTGAGGTACTTTGTTAACTTTTGTCTTGATTATACATACACCAGATGTTCTGTTTCCAGACTAGGAATTAGCAGAACCTTTAATTATCCCTCCATGATCTTTTGGTAAAACAGACTTGCAATTACAGGTTCAGTATCTTACAAAGCTCTTTAGAGTCCGTAGGTAATTACATACGGTATGTAGACATTGTAACACATTGTGACCTTAAATGACCCAGCATCAATAATGCTTGGATACGGTAGACAATAGACATTATTTTATAATGTCATGGGGATGTGTTTGTTACATCTGGTTGGCTCCCTGCTTGATAGTTACATCACCCAGTTTGGACTGGAAAAAGCGTACTGTTCTTCAATCTTCAGAAGTTTTATGAAATTCACTAATCACTTTGCCTCTTGGATGCTGGAGAGTAGTACATTTAGTGTGAAGCCACAATCCACTCCTGTTTAATTGAGGAACATATGTATGCTAAGGAGACAATATCTAATTTGTGGCCTTGTTTTCAGCCCACCAGAAGAAATGAGGGTTTTTTCTCAACTAGGGATGAGCGAAACTATGTTTTCAGGTTCAATGTACAAGGTTCGGTTTCAGGTTTTCTAAGAATTCTGTCATGGATTCCACTACCACAGACCATAAATTATGGTCTTTGGTAGTGGAATCCATAACAGAATTCTTAGATAAACCAACCCGAACCTTGTACACCGAACTTGAAAACACACGTTCGCTCAGCCCTAGTCTCAACCTATGCAGTAAATGTGTAAGTCCACCTTAACGGGGTTTTCTAGTTTGCATCAGCATCCTTGAAAATAAGGTAGCTGTAATTTTGTAATGTATTTCTTTTACCTTTATTGCTCCTATCTCCTGTTCTGGACTGGGGTCACATGACCATGTCCATGGAGTTCTTATTTCCTGTGATGATATGTCTATGGGCGTGTCAGTAATAGGGGAAGTGTTAATGTAACTAGCTGGGTGGGAGGAGCTATAAACTAGCTGAGCATTGTCAGGGGCAGTGATAGGGGAGTGTCTATGCAACTAGCTGGGAGGGAGGAGCTATAAACTAGCTGGGCGTTTTTAGGGGCGGTGCTGGAGCTCTGGCATAAAATGGAGAAGTGCATCATGGGTTTGGTTGGATACAGGAACAGGAAGTGCTACATACAGGATGGAAACAAAGCAAAGTGATCTGTTTATATGGTGAAAATGGGTTAGGAGAGTCCAAATTGAAATAAAAGCATGTGGAACATGTATGTACATGAGGTAAGCAACTACATGAGAATATATCTATTAAAAACCACAGAAAAAAACTTTAATTGCATGGAAACCTTACATACATAGGGCATACAATCAATAAGGTCTAATAGGTTAGTGAATCAACCCAATTTGCAAAATAAACTTAATTGATTGGCTTTAGAGTCAGTTTCAAATGGAGTTACGGTATCTTCTGATGGAGCTTTAGTATCCCTAAGGGCTGTATTAGACTGGCAGATGAGCCTTACAATTGTCAGGAAGGAACCTGCTCATCAATTGAAGAAATGCACTGCAATTACAGTACATGCACCGATTTCCGCCACAAGGGAGAAGCAATCCCTAATGCCAAGGCTCGCCCCCATACAGTCATTATTATTTGCTGGCAGCAGATTGTGATTAGATGGCACAATGATTTTTGTGCCGGCATAAAAGATGCGATTGCCCAATTAACGAGGGCTTGTTAGTGATGATCTGGCTAACTCTTGGCCAGTGAAATACAGAACTTACTGTGTTGGAGGCTAGGCCTTCTCAAATAAAATCCCCATAAAATTGTTCTAAAATAAAATATATACGGTAGGTGGAGAGCCTCTATAATTGCAGTATAAAAACACCATCCAGGGGGCCTACAATGTTGTTCTTGCATCCCCTGCAGAATGTGCACTAAGACCATTTAACCCTCCATAACTGTAAGAAAATTTCCAGTCCTGTTATTATTTTTAGAATGTATTTAACATGTTATAGCTTTTGGAATGATTTCTGCAGGAGATATTCAGCATTCCAGCCATTTTTACACTTGTCGGGCCAATGCCAGGTTTAACACGTTGGGTGTTAGATTAACACGTTTTGCACAAATGTAGCACATGCCCAAGTCATAAAAAACCTCTGTACATAAGCAAATATAAATCTAAACCTAACAGAGCCATTTACAGGTCTTTTCAGTTTACAGGACCATCTTGCCTCGCCATCAGCCTCCGGCTGTGAGGTTTATAGAGAGTGGGTCAAGATGGAATACACTAGAATGCTATGGTCCAGGTGGCTGAAACCTGTGACACTCCAGCTGCCGTAAAACTACATCTCCCAGCATGCACATTTGCTTGTCTGTCCTAAGAGCTCCCATAGAAGTGAATGGAGCATGCTGGGAGTTGTGTTTTCACAATAGCAGGTTGCTTACCCCTGCTATAGTCAGATGCCTTTACTTCATATGTACTGTCCCCATGCTGCAAAAAATAAGTGACAAAGCCAAAGGGGACTATATGTTTAAGAAAGAAGGGTAGCGGTCCTGGAAGGGTAGGGCTGGCAATTGCCCAGGGCCCCCATTGTCTAAGGGGCCCCCTGCTTCAGTGCTGCTGTTCAGCTGAACATCTGTTGAAGCAAACAGGCGGACAGCTGAACAGCTGCACTTTACAATGCGGTGTAGGATCCCTTCCCACACATACATTCAGGTCCATAAATATTAAAACATCGACACAATTCTAACATTTTTGGCTCTATACACCACCACAATGGATTTGAAATGAAACGAACAAGATCTGCTTTAACTGCAGACTGTCAGCTTTAATTTGAGGGTATTTACATCCACATCAGGTGAACGGTGAAGGAATTACAACAGTTTGCATATGTGCCTCCCACTTGTTAAAGGACCAAAAGTAATGACAATTGGCTTCTCAGCTGTTCCATGGCCAGGTGTGTGTTATTCCCTCATTATCCCAATTACAATGAGCAGATAAAAGGTCCAGAGTTCATTTCAAGTGTGCTATTTGCATTTGGAATCTGTTGCTGTCAACTTTCAAGATGAGATCCAAAGAGCTGTCACTATCAGTGAAGCAAGCCATCATTAGGCTGAAAAAAAACAACAAACCCATCAGACAGATAGCAAAAACATTAGGCGTAGCCAAAACAACTGTTTGGAACATTCTTAAAAAGAAGGAACGCACCGGTGAGCTCAGCAACACCAAAAGACCCGGAAGACCACGGAAAATAACTGTGGTGGATGACCGAAGAATTATTTCCCTGGTGAAGAAAACACTGTTAACAACAGTTGGCCAGATCAAGAACACTCTCCAGGAGGTAGGTGTATGTGTGTCAAAGTCAACAATCAAGAGAATACTTCACCAGAGTGAATACAGAGGGTTCACCACAAGATGTAAACCATTGGTGAGCCTCAAAAACAGGAAGGCCAGATTAGAGTTTGCCAAACGACATCTAAAAAACTCTTCACAGTTCTGGAACAACATCCTATGGACAGATGAGACCAAGATCAACTTGTACCAGAGTGATGGGAAGAGAAGAGTATGGAGAAGGAAAGGAACTGCTCATGATCCGTAGCATACCACCTCATCAGTGAGGCATGGTGGTGGTAGCGTCATGGCGTGGGCATGTATGGCTGCCAATGGAACTGGTTCTCTTGTATTTATTGATGATGTGACTGCTGACAAAAGCAGCAGGATGAATTCTGAAGTGTTTCGGGCAATATTATTTGCTCATATTCAGCCAAATGCTTCAGAACTCATTGGACGGCGCTTCACAGTGCAGATGGACAATGACCCAAAGCATACTGCAAAAGCAACCAAAGAGTTTTTTAAGGGAAAGAAGTGGAATGTTATGCAATGGCCAAGTCAATCTCCTGACCTGAATCCGATTAAGCATGCATTTCACTTGCTGAAGACAAAACTGAAGGGAAAATGCCCCAAGAACAAGCAGGGACTGAAGACAGTTGCAGTAGAGGCCTGGCAGAGCATCACCAGGGATGAAACCCAGCATCTGGTGATGTCTATGCGTTCCGGACTTCAGGCTGTAATTGACTGCAAAGGATTTACAACCAAGTATTAAAAAGTGAAAGTTTGATTTATGATTATTATTCTGTCCCATTACTTTTGGTTCCTCAACAAGTGGGAGGCAGATATGCAAACTGTTGTAATTCCTACACCGTTCACCTGATTTGGATGTAAATACCCTCAGATTAAAGCTGACAGTCTGCAGTTAAATCACATCTTGTTTGTTTCATTTCAAATCCATTGTGGTGGTGTATAGAGCCAAAAATGTTACAATTGTGTCAATGTCCCAATATTTATGGACCTGACTGTAGAAGATAAATCATTCCCCTAATGTTGACAGCTACGGACACCAGCAGCATTCTTCTACTGCAGCTGTAGGATCTGCCTTGATCTCCTGTGCAGGAGGCAGAGCTCAGCAGAGAAGATGGGGATAAAGGACCTGAAATTACCTCACCATCATGTGACCAGAACAGGAGGTGGAGCTCAGCAGTGCATATGAAGAAGAAGTGCGATGCTTGGGAAGAAGTGAAGTAGGATGGATTCAATGTAAGTGCCAGGGAAATGCTGGGAGTTGTAGTCCTCTCCTATTATACTTCCTGTTATGTATTATCAGAGTACCTTACAAAATGAGGTGTGAGGAGAGGACTACAACTCCCAGCATGTCCATCTTGTTATGTAATATCAGAGTACATAAAAAGATGAGGTAAAAGAGGAGAGCACTACAACTCTCAGCTTGTCCAGGCCATTATTATGTAATATCAGGGTACATTCCAACACCCTGGATATGCTGGTAGTTGTAGTCATCTCCTCTTATACCTCCTCTTATAATGTACTCTGATATTACATAATAACGGCTTGGACGTGCTGGGATTTGTAGTCCCATCCTCTTATATGTCCCCCTGTAATGTGCTCTGATATTAAATAATAATGGCTTAGACATGCTGGGAGTTATAGTCCTCCCCTGTTGTAACTCCTTCTGTAATGTGTTCTGAATTAGGGCCGGAATGATGGATAGGGGAGGGTAGTCATCCGCCTTCGGCACCACTTCGCTACCCATAAAGGGGGGCGCACTCATGGCCGTCCAACTTCATAAGCCTCAAGCCTGTGAGTCATTAGAACAGTGCAAGAAGCCGCAATGACATCACTGCAACCTCCTGCGCTGGGTCTTGCATGATGACATAATCACGTGACCCAGAGCAGGAGCGGTGATGTCATTGGGACAACATGCATCAGGATGCAGCAACACAAGCCACAGATAAAACGGCAGAGAGACGGGAAGGAGGCAGTTTTTTTTTTTGTCTATACTGCTGGGGACACCAGGGATGGGGGGAAAGGAGATCATTATATATACTTGGTATATATAATAATATATTGCAGTGCGGAGGCACAGCCAGAAGCACCACGGAAGCACTCTGTAGCACTCATATCCCGGATCCTGGACCCATTGAAGTGAATGGATCCATGATGCGGGCTGCACACGGCCGTGTGCAGCCCGCATCATGGACCCATTAACTTCAGCATGCTCTTCCTTCCTATATATTTTAGGTTTTAAAAATGTGGCTGTCAAAATAAATTTCAATCGTGGTTTTGGCGATATTTGGCTCAGTTGACAAAAAAGTTTGCCCACCACTGCCCCAGCTCATACAAATGGCTGCTAGGGAGCTTTGCCATAGAGGCAAAAACGCTGCAAAACTGCACCATATAAAAGCATTCTAAGACAAAGTCTGAAGGCAGCAGCATCATGAAAAATGCATGTACCGATATATTATTTTGGATTTCATGCTATTTGGGTGTATGCTCTCACATCTGCAGCTGCATAGAGATTCTAGGAATTCTGGCTAAATATCCTAGAAGTAATAGCCATTAGAGAATATCAGTAGTGCTATTACAACCAATGCTGAAAGATCATTTCTGTCCACACCTGGACCATACACCATTGGTCCCAAGCCTAAAGGGGCCCCTATGGTATGTGTGAGGGACACATGGAAAATCTGCATAATATCTAAGATCCATTAACCAGACCTACTGCGGTATGGTAGATTTTTCTGTAGTAGGAATACTCACTCTGCCCATAGCTTGTGTGAAATGTAGCGTATTACTGCGATCTATGGTGAAGTTTACAATTGATATCATTGTTCGCCCCGTGCAAACCTGCAGCCGACCTGTCAACACTAAAGAAGTTCCTATACACTGAGAACAAGCACAGGGCTGTCATGTTTGCAGGTTTGCTTATTTGTACAGTGAGAGCTTTGACAGCAGCGTGTTGTAAAGAGGACCTGTAACCTCTACTGAAGTGCCTGCTAGAGATGAGCGAATAGAAGTTGACGAAGTGGAATTTGATCAGAATTTCAGAAAAAATTAGATTCGCACCGAATCTGAATTTCCTCAGGCATCGTGGTAACTAATCGCATTATTTCCTAAACTGGCTGCTGCACATGTTACGACATGGAGCAAATAACTCTGGGAACGAGGGATCATCCACAATGCCATGCATGCAGCCAATCAGCAGCCAGCCAGCCCTGTGATGTCACAGCCCTATAAATAGCCTCAGCCATCTTGGATTCAGCCATTTTCCAGTGTGCTTAGTGCAGGGAGAGAAGTCAGCAGGCGCTAGGGAAAGTGCTGGGAAAAACTTGAAAACTTTTATTTTGCTGAATAGAAGTTCAGGGAAAGGATAGGGAGGAAACATTCCACAGTATTGAAGAACAGGGTTCAATAGGGGAGTTTACAGACTGGGTAATAGGAACGTTCTTGTTATTAGGGTCCATGTGCTGTTTGATACAGCCATTAACAGGGTTTATTACAGGGTCTTATGAGCCCTTGTGTGGTGCAGTTATATGTTCTAAAGCCTTTTTTGGCGTGTATAAGTGGGAAAAAAGGGGGGCTTATTAGCCGTTGTGTGGTATAGTGAGAAAAAGACAGCCCTTTTTGGCATTATTAGTGGCAAAAAAAAACATTATTTGCTGTTCAGTGTTGCAGTTATATGTTCTAAAGCCTTTTTTGGCGTGTATGTCATGACCATGTTTATGGCCGTGACTCCTTGGGAGCCGCATACAGTTGGCCGCGGTTTGGGGTTGTTGTGTCAACCGCAGCTGGAGGCATTTTGCTGTTTGCCTCAGGTGCGGTTGCCGCGGACAACAGGTATGTGTGCGGTTTCCTTGGAGTTGTGTGCGTGTATGTATGCACTTTTGTATGTCTGTGTGCAATCTGTTTATGTTTGGTGTGCACTGACATCTTCCCTTCACTGTGGTTGCCCGTGGCAACGTTTGGTTGTATGTGTACATGTGGTGGCAGTGTCCCGACCTTCGGGCTGACTCCCAGGACATGGTTGCCACCCATGTCGTTGCCTTTGGCAACAGCCACAGTGTGTTCTTGGTTTGGACACTTCCCCTTTAAGTTGTGTTTTCCCTTCTTTGGTATTGGAAGGGTTAACTCCCTTTCTGTGTGTGTGAGTCACGGGGTGTGTCTGACTGTTGGGTGTGGCTTCTTGGCCCTATAAAGCCTCAGTTGAAAGCAGTAGTCAGATAGGGTGCTTCAGCCATGCTTGCTGGAGACATCCTCCTGGTTATTTACCAACTGCCAGTGGGGGCCTCCCTTCTGGTCATAAAAATAATGTTGATCAGTGTTTAGAAGATGTGTTTGTCTTTATGCTTCTTTATTGCAGCTTATGGATCTGGTTTCCTGTGCGTGGATGTGTGGTTGCTGGGTTCATCTCAGGTTGTGTGGACATCAGCTTGCCAGCACAGGGATCCAGTCAGCAAGGCTGTGGCAGGTAGGTGGAACTAGTTCGGTTCACCTGCCATATCCGTAAGACTGTTAGTGTTCCCCTTTTCCCTGCAGCTTGGCCAGTGAGACTCCTGTTCCTCCATGTCCAGAAGGAACAGGCCGTCTTACCCTGACTCCTAGTCCAGGGACCGGTAGGAGGGTGAGTTAGGGATCCGAGGTTCCTGAGCATGGGTCCTCCTACCTTAAAGGTCGGCCCATGCAGCTAGGAGTTAGGGTCCGGTTAGGGACGCTTTAGGAGGTGACCTGCTCCCTAATCCTGTTGTCTTGGTCGAGCAGCAACCATCTTCCGGCATCGCACGGCTGAGAGTTTTCCCCATCCTCAGCCGTAACAGTGTATTAGTGGGGAAAAGGGCTTATTAGCCGTTGTGTGGTGAAGTGAGAAAATTGATGCCCTTTTTGGGGTGTATTAATTTCCTTTTTATTTACTTATTTGATCTAACAGTATGTCAGACAGATCTGGAGGAGACATCCGCTGCTTCCTCCGGTAGGCAGGCAAGTAGTGATAAGGAGAGTGGCATGGGAGCTGGTGTTGCAAGCGGTCAGGCTCCTGGCTTAGAGACTGTTTAGGAGGACATCTGTGACATGCCGACAGTACTCGATGATGATGATGTAGCCGATTGCAATTGGAAGCCGGGTGACGAAGGGGCTTCAACATCATCAGGAGAAGATGGTGGAAGCTTGCATGTAAGGCAGCAGCAGAGCCAGCAAGTCAGTAGAGTGGCCGGGAGTCAGCAGGATGGCAGCAGTGGGAGGTCAGGAGCCAAATGTGCCCAGGGTAGACCACCCACTTCGCAGGAGCCTACCTAGTAGTGGTGCAGAGGTTCACGGAGGAAGCGGCGGTAGCAGTCAGTCAGTGCGGAGTGTTGGAGGTAAAATCACCTACTCAGCGGTGTGGCTGTTTCTTTGTTAAGCCGCCAGAGGAGGTCAACAGGGCCATTTGCCAAATCTGTGGGCAGAAGGTGAAGCGTGGCCAGGGTGCCAATGTTGGCACCGCGGCCCTGCGTCAACATATGCAGCGTCACCATGAAGTGGCCTGGGAGAACTGTTGCTCCAATGTGGTGGTCCGGCCTGCCGCAGTGGCACCCAGTGGCATGCACACGATTTCAGTCAGTCAAGGCTGCACTGCCTCAGCCGAAGGGAGCTGTCTGTCCTTCCCATCATCTACCGGTCCTGATGCTCCTGCTCCTCATCAGTCATGCTGTCAGCAATCGATCACAAAGCAATTTCCAAGAGACAACAGTATGCGTGCGCTCATCCAACGGCGCAGAAGCTAAACCAAGTAGCTGGTGCTGCATTCCCTCCCTTTTCAAGTGGTGGACTCTGCACCTTTCAGAGAACTAATGGCTTGTGCCGAGCCGAGGTAGAGAGTCCCAAGCCGTTATTTCTTTGCCAAAAAGGCAGTACCAGCTCTGCACAAATAGGTAGAACAGAAGGTGGGCCAGTCCTTGAGCCTGTCGGTGTCTACCAAAGTGAGCGGCAGTGCTGACGTATGGAGATGTAACTACGGTCAAGGACAATATATGTCCTTTATCACCCACTGGTTAAATGTGGTTCCTGCCTAGCCAAACCAGCAACTTGGCCAGGTGACGCCGCTTCCGCCTCCACGTTCTCACCCCATTGGTCCTGTGACAATGACCGCCTCTGCCTTCTCATCCTCCACTGTGTCCTCAGCCTCCACTGCAGGGAAAATTCACAGTGCCCCTCCAGCATACCACATGTGCAGAGCACAGCGGTGTCACGTTGTTCTACACCTAGTTTGCCTGGGCGAACAGTCACACAGGGGAGGAACTGCTCTGTGTCCTTCATCAAGAAATCGAATCCTGGCTTTCTCCGTGACAACTCAAAATCGGAACCATGGTGACCGACAACGGGAAGAACATGGTGTCAGCGCTGCATCAAGGAGGGCTGAACCATGCGCCCTGCATGGCGTACGTGTTCAATCTGGTTGTCAAGCGGTTCATGAAGTCTTCCACCCACCTGCAAGACATCCTAAAAATGGCCAGGAAACTTTGCATGCACTTCAGCCACTCATACACCGCCAAGCACACCTCCTTAAGCTGCAGCGGCAGAACGGCATCCCACAACATAGGCTAATATGCGATGTTTCCATCCGTTGGAATTCCACCCTCCATATGTTGGACCGACTATACGAACAGAGAAAAGCCATAAACGATTTCTTTATGATCCAAGCGGACAGGAGTACTCCCCTGTGTAACTTCGAAGTCAGCCAGTGGCAGCTCATGCGTGACACCTGCGGTTTGCTCAGGCCATTTGAGGATGCCACATTATTTGTCAGTTGCCAGGACTACGGGATGAACAACGTCATTCCACTGCTTCATATACTGGAACAGATGCTGGTAAATCTGGCTGGTCAGGGGACTGGAGATGTGGTACCTACATCTCATGGCTACATGTGTCCTGTGGGGGCTGAACTGGAGGAGGAGTAGCACATTGGAGCACAAGCAATATGTAGCGAAATGGGTGGTTTTTCTACACAAGTGACAGGAGAGGAGGAGCAGGAGCAGCCAGAGGAGCAAGAGGGAGATGACGAAGACGAGGCAGATGACCCAGGCACACCGTGGCAGTATGCAGTGGAGATGGAAGCAGGGAGTCCCTCCGAGTCACTTGTGCAAATGGCCCGCTGCATGCTCACTTGCTTGGGTAGTGACAGCTGTATCGTCACAATTCGGCAGAGGGATGATTTCTTGCTCTCCACCTTGTTGGACCCTCGCTACCCGTCCAAAATGGGGGCCTTTTTTACACTCACTGAGAGGGAGGACAAACTGAACTACTATAGAGACATCCTATGTATTCAGTTGGCCGCTGCCCATCGTCCATCCTCTCGCAGGTCTGACTGGGTGGGGCCCTTTGCACTCTCGTTCCACTGCCATGGCTGCTGTGGCGGGGTGGGTGGGGTAGGAGCAGTACCAGCTCCATCAGCAGCAACTTGAGTCTAGAGTCGATGATGAGCAGCTTTCTTAACCTGCCTAGTGAAGAAACTACTCACCAGCAGCAGCTAGACCTGGAACAGAACCTGAACCAGCAGATGGTGGCATACTTGGACAGCACCCTGCCACCACACATTGAAGGTCCGCTGGACTACTGGGCAGCCAAACTGGGGATTTGTGGCAACAACTGGCTGAGTTTGCCCTGAAAAAGCTATCCTGCCCAGCCAGTATTGTGACATCAGTGCGAGTGTTTCATGCGGCGGGGGCTATAGTTACCCCAAGGAGAACTTGCCTATCCACCCAAAATGTGGAGAGACTGACCTTTGTCAAGATGAATCAGATGTGGATCAGCCAGGATTTCCACCAAACAATGCCTGATGCATCAGATTATATCATCCATGCTACCTCATCCAAACCTTGACAAAAGAGACCAGTTTTCTTTGGCTACCTGCCTCAGCTACTATTCTGATGCTGCCACCAGCCTGATGCCACACATCTGATGCCAAGTGCTCCTTCTTACACCCAGCATCGTCAGCGGGTACTGTTATTGACACCCACCTCCGTCACTGGGTCACTCTGTGGTCTCCTGATGCTGCTGCCACCTCACCACTCAGGTCTCCTCATGCTGCTGCCACTTCCACACTCTGTCATGTGCCACTCTGTGGCCTACTCATGCTGCTTCCACCTCCACACTGTCACCTTTTCACTCTGTGGTCTCCTCATGCTGCTGCTAAATCAACACTATGTCACTGGGTCACTCTGTGGTCTTCTCATGCTGCTGCTGCTGCACCTCCACACTATGTCACCTTTCCACTCTGTAGCCTCCTCATGCTGCTGTTGCTGCCACCTACACACTATGTCACCTTGCCACTCTGTGGTCTCCTCATGCTGCTGCTAAATCAAGACTATGTCACGGGGTCACTCTGTGACCGCCTCATGCTTCTGCTGCTGCCACCTCCACACTATGTCACCTTGCCACTCTGTGGCCTCCTCATGCTGCTGCTGTCACCTCCACACTATGTCACCTTGCCACGCTGTGGCCTCTTCATGCTGCTGCTGCCACCTCCACACTATGTCACCTTGCCACTCTGTGGCCTCCTTATGCTGCTGCTGTCACCTCCACACTATGTCACCATGCCACTCTGTGGCCTCCTCATGCTGCTGCTGTCACCTCCACACTATGTCACCTTGCCACTCGGTGGCCTCCTCATGCTGCTGCTGCTGCCACCTCCACACTATGTCACCTTGCCACTCTGTGGCCTCCTCATGCTGCTGCTAAATCAACACTATGTCTGTGGCCTCCTCATGCTGCTGCTAACTCAGCACTATGTCACTGGGCCACTCTGTGGCTTCCCCATGCTGCTGCCACCTCAACACTATGTCACTGGGCCATTTTGTGGTCTCCTCATGCTGCTTCTACTTCAACACTATGTCATTGGGCCACTCTGTGGACTTATTAATTTATTCTCCCACCCTCCCCACTCCATGACTGGGCCACTATTTTGCCTTTTTGGCCTGGTTGACATCATCATTTATTTGACCCTTCTTTTGATCTGTGAGAAGGAAGGAAAAATGAGACGCATCCTGTCTGTGTAGCAGCTGTAAGAACTCTATGGTCCCATCAGAATTGGATTATGATATGGTAGCCAAAAGCAGGAGTGGGTAGAAAAACATAGAAGACATGCAAATATTTAATTCACTTGTCATCTCTGTTTTGGGGCTTTAGCAATGCTGATGGATTACAGATCAAATGCTGACCGAGTGAAGGCGTATGCTCAACAGACAGGATCCATCTTTTGGAGGTTATTGTTCTGACGGATAAGAGGATAGGCAAAATAATCAGTGATGTCAACACTTACTGCTGACACCCTCTCCACTCTGACAGGGGGGCTCTACTTGTATAAGCGTTTAATAGAACAGGTTCTGTACAGATCTATGTGGAATCAGCTGACGACGGTGTAAAAGAAGTGCGCTCTTTCACGCTACAGTAGGATCTTGGGTCTCTGCACGGTTATTTATACCTGGCGCTAACATCAACCTGTAAGGCTGAGTTCACACTTTGGTCAGTTTTGGCCCCGTAACTGCCCAAAGAAGTAAAGTGTGCAGTGAATCTAAGAGCGACGCCTGTCATCTACATGTCATACTGACTCACAGTATTGTTTCACTACCACAGCAGACTCTCTATGCATGTTACTGCAAGGTACAGTGTTCTACACCACTATACAGCTCTCTGCAGACAGGAAATAGCAGTTTTTTTAACGCGATTCGCTGTGAATAAATTCGGATCTAATCAAATCTTTTCGGAAAATTCGGCGAACCGGACGAATTGAATTTTTGAGAAATTCACTCATCTCTAGTGTCTGCCTTACTAAGTTCTTACATTTCCCATGTAAAAACAACCCTGGAGCATCTATTCTCTAAATTCTACGTTGTTCCATTTCTCAATAATTCAGACTAGAAATGTATGAATGAACAATGTGCAATAAAGGTCCAGCTGGGTGTTATCAGAGGGGGGTTGTCCCTGTACTGTCTGACACTGGCAGCACCGACTGGATAATGCCAGACTGTTCAGGAAAACAGTCCCAACTGGTAACACCCAGACTGATCTTTATGCATGAATTCGTAACAGTAATAAGAGAGGAATAGCACAACATAAGAATACAAGTTAAAGTTTTGGATGCTGTAGAAACAGTATAATGTGCAATGACCTGAAGCAAGCTGTTCATGGGAGGAAACCCACCAACAAAACAGAGTTAAAGGGTTATTCTGGTTACGTTAAGTTATCCCCTATACACAGGATAGGGGATAACTATTAGATCGTGGGGGTTCTACCTCTGGGACACCCACAGATCACGAGACTACCCTAAAATTAATGGAGCGGCCAGTTGGGCATGTGTTTGACCGCTCCATTCATTTCTATGGCAGTTCCAGAGATACCCGAGTTCAGCGCTCGGCTATCTCCGAAATTCTGATATAAATTAATAGAGTGACTGCGCGCATGCCCTACTGGCTGCTCCACTCATTTCAGGGGGCTGCAGGGGGTACAGGGCCCAAGTTGTCATGATCCCAGCAGTAGGACCCCCACCGATCTAATAGTTATCCCCTGTCCTGTGGATAGGTGATTACTTAATGTAACTGGAATACCCCTTTAAGGAATGGGCTACAATTCCTCCAAGCCGATGTGCAGGACCAATCAACAATTATAGAAAATGTTCAGTTCCAGTTATTGTTGCACAAAGGATCACACCAGATGCTATGAATTTCAGTGGCTATGCCAAATTTTAATTACATGCAATTACAAAATTATCCAGATCCAGGTGCTAATTTGAAAAATGAAGAATATATTTTGTAGGACAACCTCTTAATGGAACAGCCCACCAAACACTATAGTAGCAGAGAATCTTGAGTTGGCTTAGGCTCTGACACAATAATGGGCTCCAATGCTGCAGGGGACAACCCCACTTGTATTAGACATTGGAGGCAATCCGCTGCCACTATGTGATGAATCACATACGGTATAAGCCATTAGATATTATTGATGAGATATCCTGCGCAATATGCAAATGTACACCCAAAGACATTGGGAGAGTTTAGTAAAAGATCATGGTGTTATACTCCAGTCTTAATCCAAAGTACGCTGGACTACAATATACCAAATTTATTGACGCATTAAGGCAGGAGCATAGCTTTAGCGGAAGCGACCGCTTTGGGGACAGAACTCAGAAGGGGTCCCCTCAAGAGGAGGACTAAAAGATTATATTGTCACCCGCTAAACCCTGTCCATAATGGCACAGGGTCACCATTAGTACCCCCCCCCCCCCCTTAGTTTCTATATTTCACCCCAAGGATTGCAATATGCAACAGAGTTTATATTATAATAAAGAATATCTGTAATCATATTGCCCATACTAATAAGAAATGTGTGCAAGGCATCAGAGTAAGAGCCAGGAATTTTGAATACTTTTGGTTTCCTTCTGAAATAAAGTCCTAGTGTCAGCGATTTTGCTTCATTTTCCATTATCTAGAAGACTTCCCCACTGAGTAGGTAACGATAACACAGGAAGTCCAGCACTGCTACATAGACAGTGCGCTCTTTGTACCCAGTCACTCTGTCTGCTTTAGAAACAAACTTTCCTTCTGTAGGAAGCAGCACAGAATTAACAATTACATTTCCCTCCTCAGAACAATAAAAACAAGATATTGCAAATGCTTCATGCGCATCATATGGAAGAAAAGAACATTCACCTACAGCATATAGTGACTATTTTTGCAACCTCTCCCATGGAGATGGAGAGTGGATTTTTGGATTTTGCCTTCCTTTTTTTATAATATTCAAAAACTTTGTATCTACAGTTCTATGTGTAAGGGAGTTAGACCTTCTGAAGGATCTTTTTAGCCTTTGAGCGGTCTACGTGGCTTCCCACTCAAGAATGGTGGAAGGTATCAGTGAGACAAGGGAACAACGTATTTACTGACCTTACGCTGCACAACAAGCTTGGTGGTTACAATATTCTTATAAGAGGCAACTGGCATAATGTTACAGTCCTACGTGGAACAACAAACCTAATGGTTACAGCCTCTCTTTGATGGCATAGGCTTTCTTAAAGGGGTTATCCGATCCTGTAAACACCCCCAGAATTGCCTGGGTCACTCATACAGAATGTACTTACCTGGCCCCCAACACCTGCATCCCTCTGGATCCCTGCATTTCTCCCCGTCGCGCAGATCACAACATACGGCAACGGGTTCAGTCAATAGCAGGCCGCGATGGTCGCCTGCCCCCTTGCATCACGAGTGCGACACCCGTGACACTAGGGGAGCGAGTCTCCGTTGCGGCCTGCTATTGGCTGCATCCCCATTCACCGGATGTTGATCTGCCCAACAGGTGATGCATGCAGTGGCGACCGTGCAGGGATTCAGAGAGACGCAGGCGTAGGGGACCATGCAAGTATGTACTGTATGAGGGACCCGGGCATTTGCGGAGGGGGGGGGGTTACAGGATCGGATAATCCCTTAAAAGGCAACAGGTTTAGTAACACAAAGAGGAGAGAATTATCAAAACTGGTGCAAAGCGACACTGGCTTAGCGGCCCATAGCAACTAATCAGATTCCACTTTTTTTTTTCCACAACTATCAGTCTGATTAGTTGCTAGAGGAAACTAAGCCAATTTCCTTTGCACCATTTTTAAAAACTCTCCCTCAAAGTCTCTTTTACATGGCAACAGGATTACTTTCCCTTCAGGCATTGGAACCAACTTCCCTGGGTGACAAAAAGCCTGCCATGGAATCTCCCTCTCAGTGGCAGCAATGAAGATCCTGCTCATTTACAGGCCACGACAACCCTCCACATGGCACACTCTGCACGCTTTTGGTTATACTCTACAGCAACTCTCTTTGTGGCACACTGACACACTCTCGGCAAAGGCATCTCCACAGGTCACAGTATCTCTCCTCATGACAAGACTTATGTACGCTGTCTGATATGCCACTCTCTACAAAGGCATTTCCGTACTTACGGCATGCTGGCTGGTCTGTTCCTCCTGTCCTGGCTATTCACAGGTTGAGTGATGCAGGTTACCCTTCTCTGGTGGACATATTACTGCTGCTTTGAACCTATATAGGTGCCAATCACCTTCACTAGGTAGCTAACTACCACACTGCATAGAGCTAATACTACCTATCCCAGTGGCTGCTGCTCAGCATAGCCTCCGTCTACTGCCTCAGTCTATATGATCTCTGTGTGCTTTGCATGCCACTGCTTATATACACTACGTGCAGAATTATTAGGCAAATGAGTATTTTGACCACATCATCCTCTTTATGCATGTTGTCTTACTCCAAGCTGTATAGGCTCGAAAGCCTACTACCAATTAAGCATATTAGGTGATGTGCATCTCTGTAATGAGAAGGGGTGTGGTCTAATGACATCAACACCCTATATCAGGTGTGCATAATTATTAGGCAACTTCCTTTCCTTTGGCAAAATGGGTCAAAAGAAGGACTTGACAGGCTCAGAAAAGTCAAAAAATAGTGAGATATCTTGCAGAGGGATGCAGCACTCTTAAAATTGCAAAGCTTCTGAAGCGTGATCATCGAACAATCAAGCGTTTCATTCAAAATAGTCAACAGGGTCGCAAGAAGCGTGTGGAAAAACCAAGGCGCAAAATAACTGCCCATGAACTGAGAAAAGTCAAGTGTGCAGCTGCCAAGATGCCACTTGCCACCAGTTTGGCCATATTTCAGAGCTGCAACATCACTGGAGTGCCCAAAAGCACAAGGTGTGCAATACTCAGAGACATGGCCAAGGTAAGAAAGGCTGAAAGACGACCACCACTGAACAAGACACACAAGCTGAAACGTCAAGACTGGGCCAAGAAATATCTCAAGACTGATTTTTCTAAGGTTTTATGGACTGATGAAATGAGAGTGAGTCTTGATGGGCCAGATGGCTGGATTGGTAAAGGGCAGAGAGCTCCAGTCCGACTCAGACGCCAGCAAGGTGGAGGTGGAGTACTGGTTTGGGCTGGTATCATCAAAGATGAGCTTGTGTGGCCTTTTTGGGTTGAGGATGGAGTCAAGCTCAACTCCCAGTCCTACTGCCAGTTTCTGGAAGACACCTTCTTCAAGCAGTGGTACAGGAAGAAGTCTGCAAGGTAAGAAAAACATGATTTTCATGCAGGACAATGCTTCATCACACGCGTCCAAGTACTCCACAACGTGTCTGGCAAGAAAGGGTATAAAAGAAGAAAATCTAATGACATGGCCTCCTTGTTCACCTGATCTGAACCCCATTGAGAACCTGTGGTCCATCATCAAATGTGAGATTTACAAGGAGGGAAAACAGTACACCTCTCTGAACAGTGTCTGGGAGGCTGTGGTTGCTGCTGCACGCATTGTTGATGGTGAACAGATCAAAACACTGACAGAATCCATGGATGGCAGGTTTTTGAGTGTCCTTGCAAAGAAAGGTGGCTATATTGGTCACTGATTTGTTTTTGTTTTGTTTTTGAATGTCAGAAATGTATATTTGTGAATGTTGAGATGTTATATTGGTTTCACTGGTAAAAATAAATAATTTAAATGGGTATATATTTGTTTTTTGTTAAGTTGCCTAATAATTATGTACAGTAATAGTCACCTGCACACACAGATATCCCCCTAAAATAGCTAAAACTAAAAACAAACTAAAAACTACTTCCAAAAATATTCAGCTTTGATATTAATGAGTTTTTTGGGTTCATTGAGAACATGGTTGTTGTTCAATAATAAAATTAATCCTCAAAAATACAACTTGCTTAATAATTCTGCACTCCCTGTAGTCCTTATGACAAGAAAATTTAGACCAGCACATTCATATACATAGTCACAGATGCATAACCATCAAGCAAACATGGTTGATAAAAAAAAAATGGCTGCACAACTTTACACATACAAACAACAAAGCTGAGAAATCGGGATTAATTTAAATTAAAGTAGTATTATACCTACTATAAATGGAAATATGGAAGCTTTTAGCGCACATTTTTGATAAAACATGTGTCGGCCCATCTACCAGGCATCAAGGTGGCTTTCCGCAGATGGGTACCTAACACTAATATACCGCCTCTCTTGGAGTTACCTAAGCCTACAATTTTCAGGGCTTCTGAGCAGAGTACAAATGTAGTTGGTTCCTGCACTGCCCTAAAAATGTTGGCTTAGGTAAGTCCAAGAGAGGCGGTATATTAGTGTTAGGTACCCGTCTGCGGAAGCCACCTTGACGCCTGGTAGATGGGCCCCACACACGTTTGATCAAAAATGTGCGCTAAGAGACTTTATAGTACTGTAGGTATAATACCACTTTAATTTAGAATAATCCCCATTTCTCAGCTCTATTGTTTGTACGTGTAAAGTTGTGCAGCCATTTTTTTTATCAACTATATAGTCCTTATGGCATCTCTATTTGTACAGACTAGGCGTGGGGATGCTTTCAGCTAGACTCCTACACAAACCCTTGACTCAGTCCTTAATTGCCTATTTACCAGTTAAACATTCCACCTGCACCTATGTTCAATACAAATATCTCACAGTATACTATGCATTTTACAACATTAACAGTGTGGTTTACTACAACATGCCCAAAATGCAAGTGACACAAATCAGTGACACTGATTCACAAATAAGGGAGCAATAATAATAAGAAATAAAGTTGGCACTATTTGAAGAACTATTTAATTTTACTCTTATCCTTGGGATTTGTGGATGAGTGCGTGTGCTCATTTCTAGATCAAAAGCGGTCATACAAATGATGTTACAATGTGGACATATTTAGTATTTATTTCCCACATTCAACACAAAAACAATTAAACGTTTTGAACATTTTCTGCTAAAACAGGGACATGTTTTAAATTATGGCTATTTGCTGTCTCTGTGGGTGTCTGTAAACCAAAGCAAAAGTATTTGTGTGGGGTCAATGTGCTAGGAGCTGGATGTGCTAGCAACATGTTTAGGTTTATACAATGCATGCCAATTAGCACTTTCCAAAAGAAAATAATGTTGTGCCTTTCGTGCCACCATTTGGACGGTAGCTATACTATCAATTTTCATCACTTTCAATAGGCCTTAACACGTATGTTTTTTGGGAGAGCTGATTTGCATACCTGTACCTTTTATCCAGAGGATCCTTGCATGACCTATAAGATTGTATGCCTACAAGATGCTGTCTACAAGGAGAAATAGTACCTTCGGATTCCTAAGTTTATACAATGTATGCCCATTACTGGATCTGTTTTGTAGTTATGTTAAATAAACAAAAACTGTTCTTACCTATTATAGGTCAATGGTGGAAAAATATCATAACGTAAACTTTGGGTAAGCCAAACTAGGGAAGATAGGGGTGCAGTACCCCTGAATAGGGTACTTGCAAATTGTTCTTGATTTGAAGTTATTTAATCTGTTCAAGTTTTGTATTATTTATTCCCAAAAGCTGCTGTAGGTGACACTGTTTAGTTAATTATGCCCTGACTCAGCAGAGGGAAATAGTTTTCCCCTCTGGAGGAGAATTGCATCAGCCACTTCAGTTTAGCTCTGCCTGCCATTCAGGGCATATGCAACTTTACCACTAGGTGAAAGAAGATTCTTGTTGAGATAACAAACTCCGAGGAAAAGCTGGAGAAGACATTCATAGACTGTCCAGGAACACAAGGCCACGCGTGCTAGCAAAGTATTCGCTGTTAATGGCCAATACAGAGACTTTGCTGCTTGTGGAAGGATTAACAGTTAATGGCACCTTTCACACTTATATAAAGGTTTGACTCTTTGACGATCTGCATCCCTGAGTCTGGGGATTGCAGAGCTGATTGTGAGACTTGTTTGCATGTGGACGGTTTGTAGTCTCTGACGCCTACCACACTTTCTTTTCAGGTGTGTGGAGTGGATGGTTTGTTGTCAGGAACATCTACCATATTTTTGAGCGTTTTGCATGCCTGTGATCATCTTGGAAAGGTTGTAACGTGTTGAGAAGGTGCTCAGGGACTACGACTCCTATTATTATCATTGTTCCTGTTTGCCTATATGTAGCTATTAGTTTGTTTTAAAACTATTTTTTCAGCAAATGAGACAATCACAATGACCGTTTGACACAAGGAATGCATAACCATTCAAATAGGAGATAGAAAAGAGATGACATAGTGAGCATCAGATTCAAAGTACTTGACGTTATAGGTGGTGTAGTCAAACATTTTGAATAAAGTATATCTATATGAGAACATTTAGTCACGTAGCACTAATCACCACGTGTTAAACCTTAAACCAAACTCAAAACATGAAAATAGGGAGGGGTAGGGAAGGTCTGAGGGGAAAAAAAAAAAAGGGGAGGAAAAAAGTGATACATATTTCCTATTCCAGAATCGTATACCACCAACGTTTCCTATATGTACCTATTAGGAAGAGACTGTGAATTGCCTTGGAACTGTGCCTTGATATTATTGGATGTACTACAACTCCCATTAAGCACTTTAGTAAAGAGAGACTTTTATTTTATACCACCGGCCTGCTTACTGACTCCTACACCATTTGCCAGCCACAGCAACTACACCCATAACACTCATAACACCAAGAGCACCCCAACTACCATCAGGCAGGAGCCCCAGCATTAGGGTGTGCCCCGAGGGAAGAAAGGGTGTGCTTTTATTACTGCCCTGGTCCTAGGGAGCATCGGTGTGAGGATTGCCATTGTGAATAATTATTGCAGCCATAGCCACTGCCACTTTCATCCTCTGCTCCTCAAGGGCTTGCAGCGGGGGCAAAGCTAATGTCATTCTAACAGTACAATGAAGCCTAAAGGCACCGGCATTAGAACATTCTGTGAGGAAAGACTGCTGGTAGGCCGAAGGCCAACCATCAACCCCTCCCCCCTTTATCTTAACTCAACGTACCCAAAAGAACCACACATGACACCTTCATGTTGGGTGGTGATCGGCCACAGCTTTCTTTATTAGTTCTTTCATAACATCATAAACCAGAGCCTTAAAATTGCTCCAAACCACTGACGGTATGCCGGCCGCTGGACTCCGCCCTTTAAACTTCACCATGTCTTCTGACTGTCTCCAAACCGCCAGCTGTGACTTTTCAAAACCAGTAAACCACTCCAAACTGGAAATAGAACGATACATGAGCAACCAAAGAAAAACCTCAAATTTAGCCAGGGATATATAATGAGGGAGGGAGGGCAGGACAACGTCTCTCCTCAGCCGAAAGACCGGCTGGGGGTTAAATAACCTACAGGCAGGGCTAGAACTCGCCCAGCGAGCTGGGATACAGGCAGCTTACATTAACCCCTACCATCTTACTTCCCACTGAAAGGGGCCAGCCATGGGCAAATTAAAAGGAGGGTCAAGAAGAGGGGCCAAAACCAAAACCCCTTTCAAACTATCTTGGGATGGGTGAAAGGGTTAAAACAAGGAGGAGAGAAGGAGAAGGAAGGCTTCTCCTCAACTATGGAGTAATGAAGGGAGGGGAACCAAATTCCCCGCAGGGGCAACCTGGGCCCAGAAGGACTACCCACAGTCCCCCATCACCCTCCCTACAGTTACTCTCCAAACACTCTAATATATATTTGTTTTCATTTTTTCCCTACGCAATTGTTGCAAAAATGTATTGATTGTAAAACTTCAGGTACTGCTCTGAAACTTCAGGTACTGCCATACCACCATCCCCACTGTCTCCTTCCTACTCCACACAGCCTTTTTGCATTGTTGTTATATTTTATCTTTATGACCCAGAAATTATTTATTATACAATACCTGTATTGAAAAATATAAGCTTCACATTGCTCATGGGCGGCATGGGAGAAACAGATAAGTGCACCAAAGCTAGAGAGAGAAAGGCTCATTGCCAAAGAGAGTAAAACTTCTTCTAAAATGTCCTTAAAGGGGAGCTGAACCTGGACATATCCCCTTCTTCACCCAGGCAGCCCCTCTGAGTTGAGCATCAGAGCATTTCATGCTCCGATGCTCTGATGCTCTCCCTTGCCCTGCACTGAAAAGTGCTTTTTCAGCAGATCCGATTATGTACTGGGTCTCACTATGGGAAAGCTAGGCAGATGCTTTACTTGGCAGTGAGCCCATGATGTCACCAGCACTAATGGATGGGCTTTAGCACTGCCCTAGCCTGTAAATCAGCCCTTGTCCTGCGCAACGCAGGGCAAGGGAAAGCATCGGAGTATAAAATGCTCCGATGCTTAACTCAGAGGGGCTGCCTGGGTGAAGAAGGGAATATGTGTGAACCCAGACAACACATTTAATGTTATATGAATGGCAACATGGTTAAAATTGAAAGTGTTGTCCCTTTAAAAAATGACGAGGGAGGGGTTTCTGATTGGCAAGAGTCCGACCTCTGGGCCAGAATAGGGGCCTGAGTTGCGTTCTGCTGCCTACACTTGTACGTATGTGTCTGCCACTCCATTGAAATGAGAAACATGGGCCCCCATTCTAGTGATCAGCGGGAGCCCCAGGGGTTGACCCCACCAATCAAACACGTATCTTCTGTCCTGTAGATAGGGGATATGTTGTGGTAACGGGACTACAAATTCTGCCGTTTAGACAATGACAATGTCGTACAGCTGCTTGTCTGAATACCAGCTCACAGGGGCTCGCACTGCTTGATGTAGCAGCTTGGAAATATGACTGGATTTTCTGCCACGACTCCAACGTGTATGTATAGAAGAGGATTGATACTCGTCATGCAGCATAGCACTGGGATGACACCATGTGCACATATCTACTATGCAATGCTTTATGCAGATGTCTGCAGCTGATGTAGTTAACACATACAGAAATACACAGAAGGACAACAATAAAATATAGTGAAGGCAAGAGATGAAATATAGGCTTCGCTGTAGATTTATGTCTGTTCAGCACACATTTATTAATGGGCAATCCAATAACTTGGTTCCAACTAACCATCCTATAAGGTCTAAATAAGCGAGGGTCAAATATGCAGCCACCTCACCACTGAAATGAGAGTACTTGTAGATTTCTGCAAAATCCATTGATTTTAAAGGTAATCTGTCATCAGATACATCATTATAAATCCAACTTACATGCAAGATGTCCACGTCAGTACTTTGGAATGGTCTTGTTTCCGTTTCAATATTAGTTTTTATTTTATGCTAATAAGCCCCTAGGTGCAACAAGGGTGGTGCCACGGATCTGCTTCTTTCCATTCCCTGCCACTCCCCCCTAACTTTACCTGACAGAACCAGGCAGTGAAGATGCACTCACGCCTGGCCATGAAGTCTCGTGGCAGCGTGTTCGGTGCACACTCTGTGCAGGAATGGCACACCGGGTGGTCTCCATCCCTGTGTCTCCACCCCATACACCAAACAGAAGCTTCAGGGCCAGGCATGAGTACATCTTCAGTCAAAGTACATGGTCAGTCAAAGTGCTGGGGGCAAGGCAGGGAATGGATAGAAGTGGGTGAAACGAAGTGCAATGGTGCAGCTCTTGTTGCACACATCGGCCAAATCAAGAAGCGGAAGCTACAGAGAAAAAGTATAATGAAAAAAGTTGTATCTTCTTCATGTTCTGAAATAATTCCTGGTTTTTGACTTACTAATAAATATTGATGGGAAATATTGACCATGTGAAAGAGGCCTTACAGTAGTATTTAAAGGGAATGTGTCACCAGGAAATTCACTGACAAACCAGGCACAGTGCCCGGTAGGGCTAGCTCTGTTGAATGTTATGATACTTTTCACTTAGTGATCTGTTGCTTCCTTCTGGAAAAAATGTACAGTACCTTTACTCAATCTGCAAATGAGCAGTTAAGTGCACCAAGGTCCACGTCACTCTGTGCACCCTTACTCCTCCTGCTTCCTATACCAGCCCCTCACACTCCTTGATCAACAGGGCCATGCAGGATTACTGTGCAGGGACCTGGGCCTGTTAATCAAGAAGAATAGGGAGGGTTTAGCAAAGGAAGCTGGAGGAGCACGAGTGCACAGAGGGGCTAAAGCCTGCCCTCTGTGCACTTAACTGCTCATTTGCATATGGTGTAAGAAGGTACAGGGAATCATCGTGGATGATAGGTATGTGTCACTGAGGTTCCTAGCCTTGGTGGAGTAAGAGGTAGTTTTCATGTGTTAGCAGCAGTTGTTCTTTGACACTTTGCTATTTAGTATGGCTGTAAATAGCTGATCCGGCTCTTACTGGGAGTAGTCAAAGTGCTGGGTGGGTGACTACTCCCCACGTTCCAGGCCTGGTTTTGTCAGGCCTATAAAAAAAACTGCCAGCAATGTCAGGTGTGGGGAATTCTCTCTCTCTGACATTGGAGCGCTGGCAATCTCTGTACCCGGATCTGAGCCTTGTGCCATGCTGGAGGCCTGAATCCGGGAGGGACACCACACAGCAGCGGTACCGCATGACATTTTCAACTAAGGCATAAAGGGGAAAAAAATTATATTCACACAAGGTGATTTACTGAACGGGACTGTGCTGCAACTGAACAGGCACTTTAAACCATCTGACCTGCAACCAGTCAAGGCGTACTCTCTATATATATTTATATATTCGAAGGAGTATTGGCACGTGGTTGACTGCAAGTGTGTATTAGCACTGATGAATTGAAACTTCTTCACACCTATCCGGATGATATCATACCTTCCAGAAGATAGGTTGATATAAAGCAACCTTTTGCAAAGGGGAATCAACTGGGTGGGTCCATACTTTACATACATGCCTTTCTAACTCTCATCCACCCATTCATCAACTTATCCTTCCACTCCGTTGTTCCCTGTAATGATTTCCACCCCAAGAATAGATGAGCCTGAGTTTTATCGTTTTCTCTTTCCCTCAGGGATTTATAGATGGTTGAGAGGGAAAGTTTGTGTTCTTTTTGTCCTAGTAAAGTATCAAAACAATTAGTGACGTAATACGCCATTGTTTTTAACTGATTTTGACACATTGTTTTTATGTGCTTTTGATATAATGTTTTGACAACAAGATTTTGATACAAAATTATACTTAGTCCTAGGAGAATTTTAGGTGATACCATTTAATTAATATACATTTATTTATACTCAAATCTCTTAGTTTGGTTTCAGAAGTTGAGTGCCTGTTGCTCCTCATTTCATTGTTCTGCACATTAGTTTTTTTGACTGGGTGTGTCAAATCCAACAAGAGCACCTATCTCTACCTGTATGTGGGTGAGCCTCTATAACCCTTTATCTACAAGTGTGAATAAACACAGAAGTTTTTGAGTTATAAACTGGTCTTTGCCTCTATACTGCGTCCGCTTGTCCTGACTACCAGAGCGAGTCCCCACAATGGATTACGGTACATTTTTTTTACAGAATGAAGCAGCGGATCACTAACTGAAAGGTATTACATTCAGCTGATCTAGCCCTACAAGGTATGGTTCAACTATGAATTTCCTGGTGACAGATTTCTTCTAAGCATTTTCTCCTCCAGCTGTCCTGAAGTACCAAAATCTATTTAGGCCTCATGCACACAACAGTTTTTTTTCACGGTCCGCAAAAACGGGGCCCGTAGGTCCGTGATCCGTGACCGTTTTTTTGTCCGTGGGTCTTCCTTAATTTTTGGAGGATCCACGGACATGAAAAAAAAGTCGTTTTGGTGTCCGCCTGGCCGTGCGGGGCCAAACGGATCTGTCCTGAATTACAATGCAAGTCAATGGGGACGGATCCGTTTGATGTTGACACAATATGGTGCCATTTCAAACGGATCCGTCCCCATTGACTTTCAATGTAAAGTCTGGAGTCCCTTTTATACCATCAGATCGGAGTTTTCTCCAATCCGATGGTATATTTTAACTTGAAGCGTCCCCATCACCATGGGAACGCCTCTATGTTAGAATATACTGTCGGATATGAGTTACATCGTGAAAACTCATTTCCGACAGTATATTCTAACACAGAGGCGTTCCCATGGTGATGGGGACGCTTCTAGTTAGAATATACTACAAACTGTGTACATGACTGCCCCCTGCTGCCTGGCAGCACCCGATCTCTTACAGGGGGCCGTGATCAGCACAATTAACTCCTTAGGTGCCGCACCTGAAGGGGTTAATTGTACTATCATATCCCCCTGTAAGAGATCAGGGCTGCCAGGCAGCAGGGGGCAGACCCCCCCTCCCCAGTTTGAATATCATTGGTGGCCAGTGCGGCCCCCCCTTCCCTCTATTGTAATAAATCGTTGGTGGCACAGTGTGCGCCCCCCATCGCCCCCCCCCCTCCCTCCCTCTATTGTAATAAATCGTTTGTGGCACAGTGTGCGCCCCCCATCGCCCCCTCTCCCTCTATAGCAGTAACAACATTGGTGGCCAGTGTGTGGCCTCCCATCTCCCCCCCCCCGATCATTGGTGGCAGCGGAGTTCCGATCGGAGTCCCAGTTTAATCGCTGGGGCTCCGATCGGTAACCATGGCAACCAGGAAGCTACTGCAGCCCTGGTTGCCATGGTTACTTAGCAATAGTACAATAGTAGAAGATTCATACTTACCTGCTGGCTGCTGTGCTGTCTGTGTCCGGCCGGGAGCTCCTCCTACTGGTAAGTGACAGTTCATTTACCAATGCGCCGCACAGACCTGTCACTTACCAGTAGGTGGAGCTCCCGGCCGGACACAGACATCGCAGCAGCCAGCAGGTAACTATGATACTTCTACTATTGTACTATTGCCAAGTAACCATGGCAACCAGGGCTGCAGTAGCGTCCTGGTTGCCATGGTTACCGATCGGGACTCCGATCGGAACTCCGCTGCCACCAATGATGGGGGGGGGGAGATGGGAGGCCGCACACTGCCACCAATGTTGTTACTGCTTTATAGGGAGGGGGGGCCGATGGGGGGCGCACACTGTGCCACCAACGATTTATTACAATAGAGGGACGAAGGGGGGGGGGGGCGGGGGGCCGCACACTGGCCACAAAGTTATTATTACAATAGAGGGAGGGGGGGGGCCGCACTGGCCACCAATGATATTCAAACTGGGGAGGGGGGGGGGTCTGCCCCCTGCTGCCTGGCAGCCCTGATCTCTTACAGGGGGATATGATAGTACAATTAACCCCTTCAGGTGCCGCACCTGAAGGGGTTAATTGTGCTGATCACGGCAGGGGGCAGTCTTGTACACAGTTTGTAGTGTATTCTAACTAGAAGCGTCCCCATCACCATGGGAACGCCTCTGTGTTAGAATATACTGTCGGATATGAGTTTTCACTTAGATCTGAAAAAGCTTTTATGCAGACGGATCTTCGGATCCGTCTGTATGAAAGCAACCTACGGCCACGGATCACGGACACGGATGCCAATCTTGTGTGCATCCGTGTTCTTTCACGGACCCATTGACTTGAATGGGTCCGTGAACCGTTGTCCGTCTAATTTCTCTGTCCACCTCTCTGAGGTTGATGTACAGGCTCAGTTCCATCCTTCAACTGCCACCAGCTGCAGCAGAAAGGACATGCCCCCCTGAGAAAGTGCACTCCCCCTGAGCTGGAGGCTTGAAATAAATCTAGAAGAGCAATGAATGTGGAGATCTCTGGATCCATGTGAGGTACATGTCTGGTTCTAGCTTTGTTAAAAAGAGACTGTCACATACTATACGAAGTCTGATTTCCATTTTTTTTACATTAGTCATGTGATAACCCCTTTAAAGGGAATGTGTCGTTCTTCTGTGATATCACAAATAAGTTTCAGCCAGGTAACTGCTAAACTGCTATAATATCACAAATCTTTCAGTAAGCTATTGGGACACAACACATTGGTTTTACTCTGGGGCATTACAACTGTGTTATTATCACATCTCCTCACCCCCGCGGGGAGGAATCAGGCAGACATACAAAACTTAAACAAGGTTGTCCCATGAAAAATATTCTACAGTTTTCACACCTACATCTGGATCTGAATAATTTTGTAATTGCATGTAATTAAAGAAATTACCATCACAGAGGAGTGAGGCGCTAAAAGAAAACTAATCTTTATTAAACGCAAAAAAAAAACTAAAAAATACAAATTTGGGGTGATATCTGTACCCTCAGGAAAGAGAACCTATGGTGAAAACGCATAACCCAGAACACATAGAGGACTTAAACATATAGGTCATGTGTGTCCAAAATGGGGTGGTAACGCTATTTTGGACACACACACATGACCTATATGTTTAAGTCCTCTATGTGTTCTGGGTACAGATATCACCCCAAATTTAGTTTTATTTCTTTTGCGTTTAATAAAGATTAGTTTTCTTTTAGCACCTCACTCCTCTGTGACAGTAATTAATTAGAGACACATCACCTATCTATACCGATCAATCCGTGAAGAGTAATTACAAATTTTGCATAGCCATGGAGTTATTCAATAACATGTATCTGTATAGCACAACATGCTGTCTTTTTTTTCTTATTTCTTTCACCTGCTCACTGAGAAGGCCGCACATGCTCAGTTTCATCTGTCACCTGCCTCCTGAGCTGTGATAGGGAGAGCATGGACACGCCCCCTGAGCTGTGATAGGGAGAGCATGGGCACGCCCCCTGAGCTGTGATAGGGAGAGCATGGACACGCCCCTTTAGATGCAGCAGAAAAGACCCTCCCCTGGAGCCGTCAGCCTGATATAAATCTAGCAGAGCAATGAATGGGGAGATCTCTGGATCCATGTGAGGTACAGGGCTGGTTCTAGCTTTGATATAAAGAGATTGTCATGTCCTATATGATTTTTAATTAACTATGGAATAATCCCTTTAACTCACGTAGGGCAACAAGCATAATAGTTACATCAGTTTTTTGACAGGCAACATGCTTGGCGGTTACAGTTTCTTATTGAGGGCACACATTTAGTTACAGGCAACAGGTTAATTAGTTATACTGTGCTATCTTGTCTATTAGAAGCAAGAGCATGTAGCTATAATATGCTGCCTTTATATTTTAAATGTTACCTTAACCGCAATGATTTTAATGTTTACCTAATGTTTGCAGCCATATTTTTAACGATAAATCATTTTGATAAATTGTAACATATAAATGCAGCGCCGACTCCTCAATCACCTGCTCACATCCATTGGGCCTGATGAAGGGCTACATATAGCCCGAAACGTTGCCTAAAATTATGTCCGGCTCAATAAATCACACAAAACTTCACCTGCAACTTTGGAGTGCTGTTAATTTGTTTATACAATATAAATGCAGTGTAACAGTCTTAGGGCTCTTTCACACTTGCGTTGTCCGGATCCGTCGTGTACTCCATTTGCCGGAATTACACGCCGGATCCGGAAAAACGCAAGTGAACTGAAAGCATTTGAAGACGGATCCGTCTTCAAAATGCGTTCAGTGTTACTATGGCAGCCAGGATGCTATTAAAGTCCTGGTTGCCATAGTAGTAGTGGGGAGCGGGGGAGCAGTATACTTACAGTCCGTGCGGCTCCCGGGGCGCTCCAGAATGACGTCAGAGCGCCCCATGCGCATGGATGACGTGCCATGCGATCACGTCATCCATGCGCGTGGGGCGCCCTGACATCACTCTGGAGCGCCCCAGGAGCCACACGGACGGTAAGTATACTGCTCCCCCGCTCCCCGCTACACTTTACCATGGCTGCCAGGACTTTAGCGTCCTGGCAGCCATGTTAACCATTCAGAAAAAGGTAAATGTCGGATCCGGCAATGCGCCGAAACGACGTTTAGCTTAAGGCCGGATCCGGATTAATGCCTTTCAATGGGCATTAATTCCGGATCC